>NC_058415.1:19083921-19304313 GCF_002201575.2 Neomonachus schauinslandi
GGTGCGGTCCCGGTCTGCACCTCTCCACCCCCCTCCCCCGCCCGCACCCCCACACCCCCACACACACACCCACCGGTCCTAGGGTAACAGAACATATTCAGGGAGAATTTACCAGATTTACCAGCAGCATCTGGTGGCCTCCCCCCTGAACCCCCGTCCGAGAAAGAGTAAGTATATTCGGCCAATGGAAGCTGCTGTCAGAAAAGCACTTGTTTGGGGGACCAGTTTAACACAGCAAGATGGGCTTGTTTTGTCCCTGTAGCCATTGTGTTCCTTCCCTCCCTCCCCTAGTTGAGAGAAGTTCACTTAGTTTTTTTTCAGCACATCAGAATTGTGTTATGAGAGACGGTTCCAATTCCCAAGGGGAAGATCTGTCCCTTCTGCACCTGGGAGCCCTAGCAGGGTCCACCCTTCCACCCCGGCCTGCCCCAGATAAAGCCAGAATGACTGTGGCCAGGGGCCTGGATGTGGGGAGGCCAGGACCTTCAGGGAAAGGCAGAGTGGCAGAATAAGGAGAGACATTAGAGAGGCAGGGCCAGGGTGGTAGGGGGCCTGGTCCGAGACCAAAAGATAGCCCCGACCCCCACCAACCCCCTGCCACCCCCCTCACAGGGAAGGTAATGAGTGCTCCGTTCCTCCTGTTGGCTTCCTCAGCATCACAATCAGCTGTGAAGAATCCCGTTCTCTTGGGTGCTGGATTCTTGTCTGTGGTCCTTCCAGACTGTAAGGTTTACAGTTACAAAAGGCACTGGCAAGGTCTCCATTCAAGAACAGGTCGGTTCTAGGTGTTTTCTGTAAGGTTAGTTTGGGGAGCTCAAAGTGTTTCCCCATCGAGACCGACACTTCTATGGGTCCACCAAATCCTGTGGTATTTTCCTGCTGGTTGGGCTCCCAGGTCATGCTGGACTTCTCAGCCCCCCTAGTGGTCAGGTGGGACCCCATAACAGTTCTGAGCGACAGAATTCAGGCTCAAATGAAGCAGGCCACTAGCAGGCCTGGCCTTAAACCACCACACATACAACCCCCCTCCTCCACCTTGTCTTCCCCTGATTCTCAGCCAAAAGGAGAAGAGACTTGGATCTTTGAAGGACCAGGTAGAGCACATCCCACCACCAACTCACGTTAGGTTGAGATGGTTGTAACCGAGAGATCAACACTGATTTTGCTAAGCCACTGTTTTCGTACTGTTTTATTACGGAGGCTGTCAAATTTTACTTCCTTCATCTACAGAAAGAGAAATGGTGTTAGGATGGGGAGGCCCTAGGCTACCTCAAAGAAACACATTTTAACCAGCACGGAACTGAACCATTGTCCTGAAGGCACCAGGCCAATCCTGGGTACGAGGATTCGTGTGGTTCATCTCCTCATTTCTCCATCCGCCATCCTACCTCCCAGTGACTCTGTCTTCAATACCCCCCGATTCTCAGACCCAACCGGTGACGGGACCACTTCCCTATACCCACACTTTCCAGAAGAGTGTGAGCACCAACACCTCCTCACTCTCCTTCTCTCCTATCAAAAACCAGACCTGCCCCCCAGGAAGCTGTTAGCAAGCTGTTAGCCCTGAAGAGAAGGGGAGCTCTTATTTTTCTGTTTCCTTATCCATATCTGAGCCAAACAAACATGTTTTTAAACATGGTATTAAGAGAGAGATTAGGCTAATGACCACAGAAGTTCAGTGCCTTAACAGCACACATAGGATTATTTTATACTCCTTCCCCTCCCACTATGTGCCCAGGGTGTGGGTGGGGAGGGCTCCGCTGGGTGCAATCATCCTGGGACCCAGCTCTCTCCAGCAAGTGGGCTCTGCCAACTCCCGGGGCCCTCAAGTCCCGCCCTGGATTCTTTGCACGCGGTCAGCAGGTGAGGGAAGAGAGAGCGTGGGGCAGTGGGCAGGAGGTTTTCCGGGCCAGGTCTGAACGCGGTGGACTTCCCTTCTGGGCAAACAAGGGCCAGAACAAGCTGCAAGGCACCACCTGACCGCAGAGGAGGTGGGGAAATGGGGTCCTCCCGCGCTCCGGCGGAAAGCAGAACAGAATTCAGTGAATGCCTTCCAAGATCTCTCCTGCTCCCAGAGGTCAAACTCTGACACCACAGTGATCTCTGAGGTTTGTGTGGTGCCTACACGTACTTTTACATAAATCAGGGTAAACTACAGCCCGAGGCCAAATCCAGCTCTGCCTGGTTTTGCAAATGAAGTTCGGCAGGAACAGAGCCACGCCCTGTCCCGCTGGCTGATTTCACAAGGAGGATGGTGGCGGGGAGTTGTTGGACAGAGCCTGTCTGCTGCACAAAGGCTAAAATGCTTACTCTTTGACCCTTTGCAGAAGCTGTTTGCTGCGCCCAGGTGTAGATATGTAGTTTCTAATTAAGTGCGTCCAAGTAGAACACTGCTGTGAACTGCACTCCATTTTTTTTTTTTTTTAAGATTTTATTTATTTGCCAGAGAGAGGGAGAGAGCGCCTGAGCAGGGGAGCGGCAGAGGGAAAGGGAGAAGCAGACTCCCCGCCGAGCAGGGAGCCTGATGCGGGGCTCGATCCCAGGACCCGGGGTTCATGACCTGAGCCGAAGGCAGATGCTTAACCAGCTGAGCCACCCAGGCGCCCCTTAAGTCCCTCATTCATGGAATCAGTGGCTGTGTAATGACGAAGCACCCCCTCTTTGCAAAGTATTATGCTAGGTACGTGTCTAAAACTAGGACAGGACATTTCCCGCCTTTGCAGTAACAGGCGTATAGGACATGGAAAGGGAATCCTCCAAGAAACATACTCAGTGAGTGTAAAAAGCAAGAGAAACCCACCTAGGCAAACTTCCCCACATCTTCAGAATTTTCCTTTGGATTGTGGACTGGCCCTGAGACTTGGAAGCGTCTAACTAAAACACCACCCAGTGGAAAAAGCTGGAATTGTTTCTGATTCCGACTCCTTTTCACAAAATTTGGAGAATGTGTCCCTTTTTTGTTTTCCTTCATGACTTCCTTAAGCAGGCCATTTTATTACGTGCTTGTTTCTGGAGGTGTAATAGTCCGCAGTTTGTTTTTGTGAGGTCTCTGTTGTGTCGACCAGCCTGGGACCCACAACCAGAAGTTTCCAGAAACCCTGAAGTCTAAGACCAGCAGGCCGGCCCCAGACAAAGTGGGCAGTCCCCATATTCTCCCAGGGGGGGAGGGGTCCTCCTGATATTCAAGAGAAGCCAGTGGAGGGGGGAGGGAAGGAGCTTCTTTAAGGCAACTGGGGGGGGGGGGTTGGGGGGGGGTGGAAATCCTCCCCCTGCCCCCACTCCTGTAAAGCAGGTTTTCAAGCAAATGCAGAGGGAAGGAAATTGCCAGCTTCGCAAGTTCAGCAGCACCAGCCAGGCAGGTCCATTCAAGGCTGAAGGACAAACATGAAGAAAGTTCTTCCCGTGATACTGAGCCACAGCCTTATCTGGACATCTCTGTCTTTAAAAGCCATTTTAGGCCCGGCATAATTCTAGAAATTCCTTGTGTGTGCCTCAGAGTGATCAGACACCCCCCTCCTTCCTGCCCAGACATGAACATTAGAAACAGCAGAGAACATGAAACTCAACGGGATTATGTCGTCCCATCAGGACAGCCTGGAAGCTGGGAACAGGCAGAAGGACATTCAGTATTCCGAGGCCCTTGGCGCCCTGGGGGCATTTGTCCCAAGGACAGCAGGATTCTGGGACTTTGGAATTCAGGTTCCCAGCTGTTAGACCATAGAAATTGCCCTTTTCTGTCTCCATCCTGGGTCCTTCATGCTCACTGGTCTTGAGTCCTGATTTGTAAAATGGGATACAGCAAGGCAAGATAAGAGGATCTTTTTGCATCTACACATTTCTGTTCGCGGGCTGAGTCAGCCGAGCAAAATATCAAGTGCTCAGCACAGTGCCCCGCATCCACCATTAAACTCCTCAAAGATGGTGGTGATTCTAACCTGGCCCCCCTTCACCTCCCCATGCCTTCCCGCATACCTGGCTCTTCTTTGGCATCTCGAAATAAGGAAGACATACAGTCGGTCCACATGATTCATGGATTCTGGATTTGCAAATTCACCTACTTGCGAAAATTTATTTGTAACCCCCAAATCAAAACCCACAGTGCTTTCACAGCCATTTATGGGCATGCACAGAGCTGAGAGAAATTGGAATCGCCCGATGCCCACGCTCCCAGCTGAGACAGGCACGAGCTTCTCAGCTCAGCTCTCCTGCTATAAACAAGTGTCCTTTTTGTGGTCTATTTAGTGCTGTGTTTTTGGCACTTCTGTGCTGTTTGTCAGCGATCTTGCTGTTTAAAAGGCCCCCAGGACAGGGTTGCAGTGCTGTCCTATGTTCCTAAGCTTAAGAAGGCTTGGACGTGCCTCATTCAGGCATGAGGGGGACTCAGGATATAATTTCAGCTCATTCACCAATAAGGAGCTTTAGATCAATTCATCCTACCCTGAAGCCTCAGCTTCCTCATTGGTAAAATGAGGCAGGCAGGTGGCCGGGGAAGGTCTTTTCAACATCAGTGTTCTACTGTGCTGAAGAATGCATTCTTTGATTCTATGGCTTTATAAACATTTCGTCTTGTGGACACCCTTCTTTCAAAGTATAAAGGAAAACTCAGTCTTTCTAGAAAAAACAATCACTAGATTTTCCAAGGGAGAATGAGTGAATGACACCTAGAGAGCACGTAAGGGATTGCCTCCATTAAAGTCCACGGAACCCACAGCACAGAACCACAATGGACCGACGAGAGGCCATTTCTGCCCCAGGGACCCAGGTCATGGCTGTTCTGGGTTGGCCTTAAAAATCCTCAGCATGACCAACATGTCAGCCCATCTCTTGCATGTCTCACATCCTCAAAATAACTGAAGGCAGAGTCACAGGCAGTTACCCCTAAAGATGTTATCACCCCAAACTGTTTCCTTTCTTATCACACATTCCTCAGCAACACGGAGGGCTCTGGAAAGGGCCAAACGCCTCCAAGTCATCAGCCACTCTTCCAGGCAATAACGTGAGACTGTTTGCTGGAACTGGGTAAAGAACACCTATTGCCTTTCCCCTCAAGCATCTCAAAGTTGTACAGACATTTAACCAAGTTTTATGCTCCCTCTCGAAAATTCCTAACCTTGAAGCAAGCGGCTGAGTATGTGTAGGTGGTGGGTACTGTATGTATGTTTGTGTAAAAAACTGGACATGGTCTCTTAACGTTTCTTGAGTCCAACAGAGTATATTTCATGCTTACGATGTGCTAGGTGTCACGCGGGGTGCTGGGGGATGCAGATAGGAATCCAGAGGCTGACTCAAGAAAGTTGCAACCTAGCAGGAGACAAAGACCATGCACATCCGATTGCAACACTGCCTGGTCCAGCATCTCTTAGAAATCACCTGGCCTCCTCAGCAGATGTGGGACTGACATCTAGTCAATCAACGAACAGTCTCAGATAAAGCCTCGGTATTCACCCACTCACCCTCTCATGGAACACGTAAAATATGTAAATTTCCTTGTAAGCAGAAACAAAGAATATCTGTACTCCAGATGCTGGTGGAGAATTTATCAGCCATCCTTCTGCTGTCTGATGCCTATCAAATGTTGAAACACATGATATTTATGGATTTTTTTTTTAAGATTTTTTATTTATTTATTTGACAGAGAGAGAGAGAGAGAGCAAGAGCAGGAACACAAGCAGGAGGAGTGGGAGAAGGAGAAGCAGGCTTCCCACTGAGCAGGGAGCCCTATGCGGGGCTTGATCCCAGGACCCTGGGATCATGACCTGAGCCGAAGGCAGACGCTTAACGACTGAGCCACCCAGGCACCCTCTACAAAATGTTTTAAGGACACTGGAAAAGAAAAAAAGTTCCTTGCCCAAATAAATTTAAGACAAGGTCTGAAACAGTCACTCAAGTTTTTCTTAAACTGCTGGTCGTCTCCGAAGCTGTGTGCAAACAGGCACGTCGGGCCTGTGTGGCATGCACCTTTGGGCGCACGGATCTTAGTCTCTTGGCTTCACTGAGGTACCCCAAGTGGTGGACATCAGCTGTTCAAATGAATGTCACATGAAAATCTTCACCTTCGGTCAATACTGATAAAATATATTGAATGTGCATTAACGGGATGCAACAGCTCACGAAAATACGTAACTATGAGCACCAAATTCTTAAACATTCCATCATTTGGAATGAGAACACACATATGTATGAAGGGGGAGGGGGGAAGCCTAAAACTGACTCCGTCAGTAAATGCAGGATTTAGTGATAACTTACTGAACACAGAGGACATCAGCAGAGTCTCAAGCCCGTAGCAGCGACAACAAATAGAACACCATCGAGTAGGGACGGCCGGCAGAGCACAGAACTGTGAAGAGGCCATTTCGTTGTGAGTTTCCCAAGAGGGGATTTGGGACGCACTCCTTGCCAAACTTGTGTGGCTTAAATGGCAGCTGGGGCCCCACTTTCTCACAGGGTCTGACTGGCTCAACATCAGCCAGCCTCATGGCTTGTGAAGACCAGCAGCTCTTCCAAAGCTTAGCTTCCTCACCCCTTACACAGAGCCTCCAGTCTCAAAATCTTGGGTTTCACAAGGAAGGGTCACATCCATGGCCTTCTCCCATCTGGGCAGTTCCGACATCTCCGCTTCCTCAGCCCTCTCTCACAGGCTTTGGAGTCCGGGGGCTCCAAATCCTTCACCTTTTCTTGTAAGAGTGATTTCTTCTTTCCTCAAAGACTCAGAGGAAGGAGAGAAGCACTCTGGTTCTACCCCAAACTTACAAGCCCATCCTACATCTGTGAGCAACGCCCAGCCCTTTGCTTTTTGGGTGGTCCACCATCCATTACCCCTCCTACTGTTTACAGTCATCCTTTGGGGACCTGTGTTAATCCAATTCAGGTATCCTGCTCTCCCATGGCTAACTGCCAGGACACCCATACTTGACTGGGTCTGTGAACCCCAAGCAGAGTGATAATGGTGGGGACAGGGGGATGGAACAGATGAAATTCTCTCATTTTGATGGCAATGGAGCCATCAAGGTTCTTCATGGTAGTGTGACCCCGGGAATTCCCAGGTTCCTGTCCATTCTGAGGCTGTTACTTCAGCCTTTCTCTTGTTTCCATGATCTCTACAACAGCCTTTCCATAAACTCTCTTCTGTGTTTGTTAGCCCGCTATTTCTGTTCTTATAACCAAAGAGCCTATTTCATCCCACCAGGAGAACAAAGACCTTTTCTCTGATGTGAACAGTCAGGGTCTACAAGAAAATGTTTCTTATTTCCCATCTATTAACATCTTCCTCTATTCATGTTATATTAAATTTAGTTTGGGAAATGTCCTATTTGCTCTAGGCTTTATTTCTGAATCTACCCAAAAGCTGTGGACTTCAGCCATATTATCTGGATGAGTTTTCTATTAATGTGTAACAAATCGCCCTGAACTTAGTGGCTTAAAACAACCTACTTTTAATATCTCACTCTTTCTGTAGAGCAAGCACAGTGCAAGGGAGTTCTCTGCTCAGGGTCCCACAAGACTGAAATCAAAGTTTGTGCTAGACTGTGTGGTCATCTGGAGCTCCAGATCTTCTTCCAAACTCATTTAAATTTTTGGCGCAATTCAGTTTCTTGTGACTATAGGACTTAAGTCCTTGTTTTCTCATTGGCTGTCACGTGAAAGTCACTCTTGGCTCTTTGAGGCTGCCCTCAGGTTCTAGCCCCATGGCCCTCTCCTGACATGGCAGTTAACTACTTCAAGACTAGCAAGAGAACCTCCATACCTCTAGATTTTCTTCTAATGGGCTCATTAGGTCAGGCCACTTGAGATGATTAAAGTCAGATGATTAGGGACTTCAGTTAGATCTACAAAATCCCTTCACCTCTGCCTTATCACATAATCTAATTATGGGAGTGACATTCATCATGCTCCTGTCCACACCGAAGGGGAGGGGATTATGTAGGTCATGTACAGGGCAGGGTGTGAAGTCTAGGGGGCCATCTTGGAATTCTGCCTACCACATAGACTTAATCATAGTTCTGGGCAGCATAACTGCCTTTTACTTTTCTTTTGGATTGTAATAAAGGAGTGCTTATGATAGTTCATATAGGGCTATTGTTGGGGTTACTGTTTCTTATATCCGTTAGCATTTGCTTTATGATGTTTTATATAATATATATATTTTTTAATTAAGAACCAAGGAAAATTATGCTTCCTTGAGCAAATGGTAATTTTTGCCTTATGATCCATAGGAATCATTTAACTAAAATGGAGTCTCTTTTTGCTTTAACCAGTGGGAAGCTCAAAAATAAGTATGTAGGTAGGTCTAAGTAACTCAGAAGTTTATGGGTACCTGTGTCTTACAATACCCGTGTCCCCTTCAACCCCCCTCCAGCTTCACTCTTTTATCTTAATTCAAAATTTTTCTGGCACTGAGTTGTTGTTGTTATTTTTTAAGATACATATTCTTAGGGCATAAATACAAATGAACATAAGCAAAATGATAATAATAGCTAGTATAAACTGAGCCACTGTTATGTGACTGTCTTGTATAAGCATGATCTCTTTTGATCATTAAAACAACCCTATGAAGTTAGATATTTTGAACACCCTGATGATACAGATGAGGAACCCGAGGCTTAGCAAGAAGAGGTAGGATTAGGGGCGCCTGGGTGGCTCAGTTGGTTAAGAAGAGGTAGGATTGGTGGAAAAGCCATTCAAGCTCAGGAGTGCCTGAAGCCAGTTAACTACCCTGCTCCACCAATTTTAAAACCTTTACATTTTAAAGGGAGGAATGAGTGGGGATAGTGGTTGCCTCTGAAACCCTCAGGCTAGACACAGATCACGGAGGTGAGGACAAGAATTGTTTTCTGCACACCTTACTGCCAACTGCTCTTCTACAACCTAAGACGAAGTTCTTTGGGCTGCAGAATTCAACAGCCAGGCCCTTCTCAAAGCAAAGGAGGAAAGGGGCCTCCAGAGACAAAACAATGACTTAGAAATTAGTAAACCTTTTCCACAGTGAATTGCAAGCAGGTGTGAGAACATCGGACACCAAGCCCCAAGCACAACGCGACTGTTTCCAAATAGAAGACTCTCCAGTATACACCACGCTGAGGAACAAATGTGTCCTTAAGACAGAATATGGAAACCAGAGTTAGAAATTCACATTCTGAGAGCACATCACTGAGGCCAGCCCATATATCTTTAACCTCTATTCTCAAGGATATCATTTATACAATAAATCCTTCTTAAAGTCAGTTAATGACTGTCTTGGTGGTTTCTATGAGGTTTGTATGAGGTTTATGGTTTCTGTGAGGTTTATAGGAAAATAAGCATCATTTATTAGTTTATGTACTTACCAAGGCTCATAAATATCCATGATTGGAGAGGTGGGCCATTTGCCACTATGACTCATGGCGCCACCTAGTGACAGCCTCTCTGATTGCATGCACTGACCGTAGCAAGAGTCTTCTAGAGCTTGCGTTATATCCCTGCACCTAAAAGTTCCAGCCAGAAATCACATGGTCTGCATTTTATCTTGGAGTGTATCTCAGAATTAATAATATCCAGGCAAAGGCTGAAACATTCTCACTCTCTGAGATGGAGATTAAGGAAGAAAGATTCAGAGTTTAGCGTAAGGCACATCTTTGCTGCTACGTTTAGGCTAGTAGGATATTAACCACTTGGAGGACAGTGCTCTACAAATTTACATTTTATTGGTATACCTTCTGAAGTGTATAAAAACTGGCAAGAGAGGTTATGTTGCTTCCACTAGCTGTAGGCAAATGAGCGGTAAAGGGCGCGAGTCCAACTGCCCACATCCACAAGCTGTCCATGTTACTTTCTCAGTGTCTTGGTAGCCAGCTCTGTGAGGCTGACAAACCAGGCCCTGCAGTGTGTGGGAAAGCACCATCGCGGAGCGCAGCGGGCCTCCCTCGCACACGAGGTCCTGCAGGAGGTCGCTGTACTCTTTGCACTGAATTTAACGTGTTCCAAGCACTCGGATTTCCCGTTGGCATGCCCTTCATTTCAAAGGCACATCCATCTGGGCCATAGACACCCTCACTCTGCCTTGTCACCCTTTCAACTCTCAAAATCATGCTCCAGTGATGCTTCACACGTCTCATCCGTCCTCCAGGTCTCTCTCCACACTGAAGCCTGTATTTCTGAAAATTAAAAACTGCCACAACTCCGAGAGAATCATCCAACCACATTCCTTGCTCTGGGTTTTGTTTTTTTGGTGTTTCACTTTTTCCGTCCCTTCCAATAGCTTGAAAAACTCTGGAGCCCACCACAACAAATATGTGGGTCACAGCTTGTTTTAATGATGTGCTTTGGAAACGGTGGTTTTGATCCTGGATGCGTTTTTGGTTGTTTTTCCTTAAGAATCCGCAGGCATTTCTGCTGGAGTGGCATCAGGAGAGTAGGGCACCCCAGATTTCCCAAGAGCTCCCTTATCCTTGGATCTGAGGGAGGCCCTTCCAGCACCCGCACCCTGCAATCTTCAGGGTGCGCCCTGGGCTCTCTCTAGGTGCGACAGTGGAGAAGAAGCGACTACCTCTAGGGGGCGCCAGACTAGCCCATATATCCTGTGTCAGCCATGACCTACTTCGCTAATAGGTGAAACCAGGTCCAAGTGGATGACTGAAGGGAGAAAAGGGCTCCCCTGGCAACTCCATGGGGCCTGAGGGGTTTGGGGGAGACATGGGTGCTTTCTCTTGGTAGCCCTTGTGACACACCAGAGTAGCGGCTAGGGACGGGCTGATGAGTGCTGAGCCTAGGGCATTTCTGATGGGTCGTGGGCTGGTGGAAAGGGACAGCAGCACAAGCTGGTACAGTTAGCCTAAGTTCTGGATTTAATTAGTCCGGATACCAAAGTTCCACTGAATACAATTACCGAATAGAAACAGAAGACACCCAGTTAAGTTTGATGTTCACATGCACAACAAATACTCTGTTGGTATTAAGGTGCCCCATGCATTTGAAAAGAAAAAAGTATCTTTTTAACCTATTGTTGTATTTTGCTGTAGCAGTTATGCTAAAGAAACCCGGGTACTTCTGTATCAGGGCCTGTTTATCAACACTGGGGGCGTTTCCCTGGCATTCAAAGCAAACTCGGCATGAGCAAGGCTCCCCCCTCAAGGGGTGAAAGCAGACCTCGGTGCCCATGTGTCTCTGAATGATGGCTCTGCTCTACTTTCCTGTGTCCCCAAAAGTCCACTTCTCTGCAGAACCAAACCTTTTTTTTTTTTTTAAAGATTTAATTTATTTATTTGACAGAGAGAGACACAGTGAAAGAGGGAACACAAGCAGGGGGAGTGGGAGAGGGAGAAGCAGGCTTCCCGCCGAGCAGGGAGCCCGATGTGGGGCTCGATCCCAGGACCCCGGGATCATGACCTGAGCCGAAGGCAGGCGCTTAATGACTGAGCCACCCAGGCGCCCCCCAAATCTCTCTTTATCACAGACTGCAGAAGGATCAGCTCTTCCCCTCCCCTCCCCCCAAGCTTCCAGGCCCACCTCCTCATGGGACTTTTTCTGTCACTAACTTCAAATAAACACACACACACACACACCACAGCCCTCCATCCCTCACACATGATGAGAAGAACCACGCACAACATGAGTGTACTTGATGCCACAGAACTATGCACTTACAAATGGTTATAATGATAAATTGCATGTTACGTATGCTTTACCACAATTCTAGGAAAGAAAAAGGCAGGCACGGAGTTATATCCCACCATAGGCTGGCGGACAGCGTATCATAGCCTGCCACGCCCTGGCACCCTCCTGCCCGCAAAATTCAATCAAAATGATGGTCTGAGCTCACCTCCTCCTATCTGCTTCCATGTGCTGTTGACTTGGCCTGTGTGCAAACCCACAGCCTTTCCTGCTTCCATGATGTGTCCCCATGTGGCTCTGTCCGCCACACAGGGCCCCACCCACTCGTCTCCTGCCAAGAAAAGCCCACCCCTCTAGGCCCCTCAGCTCCAAGGTCCCACAGGAAGCTCCTTCCAGAGTTCTCCCATGTTGATCCGACCAGGGAGGCTGGGCTCATGAGTCCTCCTGCTATTTATGAAATATTAGCAATGCCTGATCCCTCAACAATTTTCATTTCTTTTTTTTTTGTCTCCCAAATGTCAAATCAGCTTCTCAGTGGCCAAACACAATAACGTGTCCTCATTCAACCCCAAACTCCCCTGACTGACAGGTACAAAGCTCGCTCACAACCCACGGGTCCCACTTTTTTATACCCCGGGCATTTCATGGCCACCCTCTGCCAGGGTTTCATGCCCTGCCCCTCCTCCTACCTCACAGCAGCCTGGGCTGAGGGGACCTGCCCACTGAGCCGTGTGGGGTCCTGGAGGCCACATGGTGACTGCCACCCCTACCTGCAGCTCTATGCCAGGAGGGTTCCGTGCACCTCTCCTCAACAAGCTCTCCTCACCAAGCTTATGTCCTTCTCTGCTTTGCTTTCCCTGCTATAGTCCCCCACTGCACAAACCTTCTGTCAGAAAGCTCTTTCAGGCTCTAGTGTGTTGAAAAATGTCCCCACCAAATTTATGTCCATCTCAGAATGTCACCTTATTTGGAAATAGCATCTTTGCAGGTGTAGTTAAGGTAAAGGCTGAGATTATACTAGATTATGTGAGCCCTCAATCCACTGAGAGGTCCTTAAAAGAAACAGACAAAGACACACAGACACAGGGAAGAAGGTGATGTGAAGAGGGGGACAGGGATTGGAGGGATGTGTCTGGAAGCCAAGAAATGCCAAGGACTGCCAGCACCATCAGAAGCTAGGAGGCAGGCATCTCCCCCAGTGCCTCCAGAAGGAACCAATGCTGCCAACACCATGATTTCTAACCGCTGACTCTTTCCCTAGGTGTGTGCTCAGCCAGGTTGACCAGGAGTCTGTGCCTCTCAGCTAGGCAGTTCTTTTCCTCTGCAAGCTCATCTGTACTCACGTCTGGTCCCTGGAATACCGGTAATGGAGGAGTGGTCCTGCAATCAAAGTCCAGTGCCTTTTTTTTTTTTTAAATGGGCTCCATGCACTTGAACTCATGACCCTACAATCAAGACCTGAGCTGAGATCAAAAGTCGGACATTTAACCAACTGAGCCACCCAGGAACCCCAAGGCCAGCAGCTCTTGCTGTCAGCTCCCTCTTGAAATAACTGGATGCAATCTCTCTAGAGATCCCTGGTCTTTCCTCATTCTCCTAACTTTGGTTAGGAAAAACAGTGCATTCTTTCTGCAGTCTCTCTTAGCCTTTTAGGGTTTGGGGAGAACGGGCAGCTTCAAACTTTCCCCCAAGATCCACAGATCCCCAAACACCAGCTTCCTCTAGCAGATGTGCTATCCTTGGGCCTCTGTACTGGGCTCTCACAGCCTCTGCAGTAAGTGGTTCCTCTCATGGGGGAGGAGCCCACTTGAGTTCCCTCCTGACGTAACTCAAGAGTGACTTCAGCCTCATCCCTACCCCATCCCTCTGGTGACAACAACTCGAAGGTACTGAACAGCATGGGGTTGGAAACATCAGGTAAGAGTGGGATTTGGAAGACCAAGCTCTGGACCCTCTGCTCCTATAAAACACGCCATTCCAGAATACGCAGTTGTGTACTGGGTCCTAAAACTCTCACACCAGTGCACAGACTCATTTGCTCTCTGGATGAGAACAGATACTATGGAACTCCATCATAACCAGACACAGCAAGGATGCATCTAGAACAACTACCACAATTTAGGCAAAGCCATGAATAGCTCTCCACTCAAGATACCTAAGATCCAGGGCTGCTCATGCAAACATTTTGGAATCAGTTGATGTCATTTAAAAAGGTTGCATTATACATGGACTGGTCAGTTCTAAGACAGATGCTGATCTTTGCTTTAGAAAATCTCCCTGTGCAACGCAGGGTGGGACCACGGCCAAGGGGATTAAATCTGAGAAAATGGACCTTTATCCTTAACCTTTCATTTTTAACTCCAGCCAAACATTTCTGTCATTTAGAAAGTATGATTAGCTTTTAGATAAGTTTTTTTTTCCTTCAGCAGAGAACATGTGTAGCTTCTCAAGCAATATCAAAAGCAATTAGAAATGTCTAAAAAAAAATGATTTGGTTTTCATTTCAGGAGTGGGTGGCGGTAGAATAATGCCAGATTCCATAGAACAATACCTCAATGAGCTCTGAGAAAGGACTAGAAATCTTAGGATCAGGGAACATCTGTGAAGGCAGACAGAACCAGAGTGAATGGCTCAAATCCAGAATTGATGCTGAGGTCCTTCTGGCTTCATGTGGGTAAAGTCATATATGGAGTCCTACCTTTTATACAACTGCTTTTTAGGTCAACAAAAAGAAAAAAAATACGTAATTATATTGTTTCTTATCATTACCTACATTACCACCTTTACCAGAACTCTGATCTCTCATATGGATTTGAATTACTGTCTGGTATCCCTAGCTTTCTGCCTGAAGATCTTTGGTATTTAAGGAAGGCCTGCTAGCTGTGAAGTCTCTGTTTTTTCCTCTTTAAATGTGGGAATGTCTTGATTTCTCTTTCATTTTTTAAAACCAATTTTATTCAGATATAATGCACATACCATAGAGCACACCTACTGAAAACATACTGTTCAGTGGTTTTTAGAGTAGTCAAGAAGTTTTGCAACCATCACTATAAGCAAATTTAGAACATTTTTGTTGCCCCCAGAAGAAACCCTGTGTTCATTAGCAGCCTGTTATGGGTTAAATTGTGCCTCCCCCACTCCCCAATAAAAAAGAAATGATGAAGTTAGGTATTAGCCCCTGGTAGCTGTGCATGTGTCTTACTTGAAAATAAGATGTCTGCAGATGTAATCAAATTAAGATGAGGCCATCAGGTGGACCCTAATACATATGATGAGTATCCTTAAAGGAAGGGTGAAATTTGGACAAAGATTCACAGAGAGGAGAATGCCATGGGAAGCCAGGTACACACAGGGAAGATGGAGGCAGAAATGGGAGTGACGTAGGGGCACCTGGGTGGCTCAGTGAGTTAAGCGGCTGACTCTTGATTTTGGCTCAGGTCACGATCTCAGGGTGGTGAGATCAAGCCCTGCATCAAGCCCCACATCAGGCTCTACACTCAGCAGGGAATTTGTTTGAGATTCTCTCTTCTCCTCTTCTTCTGCCCCTCCCCCCATTCATGTGAATATATGCACATGCTCTCTCTCTCAAGTAAATAAATCTTTAAAAGAAGAAAGAAATTGGAATGATGTAGCCACTGTGATTGAAAGATCACCTGGGGCCACCAAAAGCTGGAAGATAGAAAGATCCTCTCCTGGAGGCTTTGGAGGGAGCATGGCCCTGCTAACACCTTGATTTTTGGACATCTAGCCTCCAAAAAATGTAAGAAGCAGCTTTTGTGTGAAGCTGCCCCGTTTGTGGTACTTTGATGGAGCAGCCCTAGGAAAGTAACACACAGTCACTCCCCCTTTCCTCCACACTTGCCTGGCTCTAGGCAACCGACAGTATACTCATCTCTACAGAGTTGCCTATTCTGGAAATTGTATATAAATGGAACCGTACAATATGGGGTCCTTTGTGACTCACTTCTTTTCTGTAGCATCATGTTTTCAAGGTTCATCCTTGTTGTACAATGTATCAGCACTTTGTTTCTTTTTATTGCCTAAAAACACTTCTTTGTATAAATATGCTACATTTATCCATTCTGATGGACATTTGGATTTTTTTTTTTAAATGCATTTTGGCTACTGTTAATGCTGCTACGCACAATCATGTACAAGTTTTTGTATGGGCATATGTTCTCATCTCTCTTGGGTATATATACCTGGGAGTAGAATTGCTAGATAACTGTGTTTAACTTTTTGAGGAATTATCAAACTTTTTCGAAAGCAGCCCCATTTTTTTTTTTTTAATTCCCACCAGCAATGTCTGAGATCTGCCTTCATTTTTCAAAGATGCTTTGTCAGATATAGGATTTGGGGTTCAGAATTTTTTTTTCCTTTAAGCACTTTGCATGCACACAACCTTCTGGACCCCTTGGGGTGAGCATGATCTCTGGAGCATTGCTGTTGGCTGTTTTCAATCTGCCATTTGACTTGTTGCTACTGGTATCATTAAACTATCTGGAATGCCCTTAATCGCTCACCACCATGATTCCCATTGTTTTCAACAGTAACCTCAGGTAGAAACTCCTCCATGCTGTATTCCAAGTCAAGTCACTCCTCTCAGACAGAAATGCCATTTTTACATCCTATCTCTCCCTCAGGGAGAACCCTTGTGCCAGAGCGGGGGGTAGGGACATGGCCTGCTTCTCTTGGAGTGAAACCTCTGCTCTATAAGTATGTGTTAGGAAGAGGCAGTCAATAATCCTTGGTCTTCTTTTCTAGACCCTTTTGACATGGAACCTCTACCCTACAAGCAGGCTTGAGTGGGTGGCAGTAAGAGACCTATTCTGGGCCTATCATAGGCTCTGCCCCATGAGTAAGAGCTAGAGAGGGAAAGGAAGCCCAGACCTCTCAACCATATTTGCCTGAGATAGTGTTTCCACACCAGGGAGGGAGAGCATAAGATCCACTGGCAGCCTGCCCCTCCCAGAGTGAAACTGTAGCCCTGCACCAGGAGCTGTGGTCCTGGTTAGCAGGGAGCATGGCCCTGCTAACACCTTGATTTTGGACATCTAGCCTCCAAAAATGTAAGAAATAGCTTTTGTGTGAAGCTGCCCCGTTTGTGGTACTTCGATGGAGCAGCCCTAGGAAAGTAAAACACAGTCACTCCCCCTTTCCTCCACACTTGCCTGGCTCTAGGCAACCGACAGTATACTCTGACAGTATATACCGACAGCCACACCCTCCTGGAATAGAGCTTCCATCACATGGAGCTGGGGGAAGGGGGCATGAGAATAGGTCACAGTGCAAATGTGACCAACTCTTGATGTTCTTACTGAAATACAGATTTTTCTCAAATAAATGTTTCTCCCTTTTCTGTAGGCTCTTAGGACAATTTCCAGAGACTTTAAATGATTGTAATTTTCACCAGTTAAATGGTTTCACTGGAGAGAGGGTCTACCAAGCTCCTCACACCACTATTCTGAAGGTCTGAAATCCTCCCTTATATTCAGATGTACAGAGGTAAATCAGGTTCTTTCCAGCACCACTTAAAACACCCTCCCAGGGGTGCCTGGGTGGCTCAGTCAGTTAAGCATCTGCCTCTTTACCTCAGCTCAGGTCTTGATATCAGAGTCATGAGCTCAAGCCCTGCATTGGGTTCCATGCTGGGCGTGGAGCCTACTTAAAAAAAAAAAAGAACCAAAAAAAAATCCTCCAAAATCTGATGTGGCTATTCTGCCCTTGTACCATGTTTGCTATGTGGGATAGACATGTCTAGAATTCAGAAATATTTCAGATGTTTCTCTTTTTCCAGGAATATGGAAAGATTACCTTTTCCTACCCTCTTTGAAGCAGGGTATGACCCTGTGATCTCCTTTGGCCAAAGAAATGTAAGAAGTTTGTTACTTCCAGAGAGGATCATTGGCTTGGAATTAATTGCTTCATTGTGGCTGTATCCTTCTCTATCTTCTCTTCACTGTTGCAACAATGCCTGCAGCCTTGTGATGAGAGGACAGCATATGAACTGGGGAAGCCTCGGTTATCCTGGGTCCTAAGTGACAATCAGTGTGGAGCAGAGTCTTTACTGCTCTGCTTGCCCATGGGACATGAACAAGAAGTAAATCTTCAATGTTCTAAGCCACTGAGACTTGGGTATTGTTTCCTTCTCCAGCATATCGTAACCTATCCTAACTGATAAGAATGTCATTTGTTTTAAAACTCCTATCACATGTAGTAATTTTTTAATGAATTTCAGAAGATCCCGGTTAAGGTCAATTTCATCTCTTGGTAATACATATAAGATCCAACTCCCTAGCAAGTCCACAACTTCTGTGCCCTGCCAATATGTTGGTCTCAGCTCCTTCGAAGACGCTCTACCTCTCCCTTCCTCTCTTGTTGAATGTAACTGTTTGAGGCTCCTACCCTCACAAATACCATCTGTTCTCTCCCTTCCTTTGTATGGTACCACCCATCCATCCTTCTGGACTCAGCACATGCCCTTTTCTAGGGACAGGGAAGGTTGGGAGGGGAAGGTGAAATGAAAAGAAGGAATGAACAAGATGTTGCATTCATATATAAGCTGTGAAAGTGGGAGGGCCCAGAAACAGTCTTAAGATGAACTGTGTTAAAAAGAACTTTCCAGAAAAAAATTGCTAACAAGTATTTGTCAAAATTATGTTTCAAGTTCTGCAAGGAAAGACTGACAACAACAACAAAAGTCTAGTTAAAGATTATCAGGTTAGTCAGTCAGTTGGGTGGACAACCCTAACTTCCCAGAAGTTCTTAATCACTTAGCAGTATCAGAGAATTGCCCAAGCATTTAATCAGGAATGCAAATTACTTCCCAGAAGGAGTTTGAGAATTACATTATGCAGAAAGTTCTGCTGCAGACCTGGACAATTTTTCTTTCTCAGGAGGCTATAAAGACACAGTCTTGGCTTGATTGGTTGTGGTTCACTCATCAATTTCCTCTTTAGAATTAAAAAGCATTCCTGGATTTTGTTTTCATTCATTCAAACATTTATTGAATAGCTGCCAGATGGCTAGATGCTGATGTTATAAAGATAAAAAGAAAGCCTCTTCTCTTCAGGGAGTTCACTGCCTTTGGAGGAAAACAGACATGTCCAACATAATTGAGCAAACAAAACTTGCCTTGGTATGTTCAGGGGGCTAAGCAAACTACATAGAGGAGTGTGTTTACTTGTGCTCATAGTGATGGCAGGATAAAGGAAGAGGCTTAACGAAAAAACATCTCTATTTTGGAGGATAACAAGGAGAAACTAAGGCATCCAGACACTTTGAGAAGTACAGAACGCTCAAGGGTACAGAATGGACATGGTAGGTTTGGGATGTCCAATAAGCCTGAGTGTGGGGCGGGGGGAACGGGTAGACAGAGGCTGGTAGGTGTAAGGAGCCTGGAATGATTTCTGAGGACATGGAATGGCAATGAATCATACTAAGAAGGGAAGTGCCTGATCAGATAACTCTGGACAGTATCTTCAATGAGAATAAACTGCAAAGACAAGAATGGGAGATCAATACAGGTGACTATAAAGCACATGTGAGAAATGATCAGAGAAATTGAATAGCAAAGTCAACCACACTGGCTACTGAATACTGTCATGGACTCAATGTCCATTTCCTTGCAAAGAGCTTAGAGGAGACTAAGTTACACACATGTACCAATGTAACTAAGGTTGTTAAGATACTAAGTAGCAACTGCCAAAGAAAGCTATAGCTCAAGTACTACAGGGTCTTAGAAAGCACATGAGATTGCTACCAACTGGAGAGATCAAGAAAGGTTTTGAAGAGAAGGAAGCACTTGAGCCAAGTTCTAAGAGCACAGTAGGATAAAGGCTGAGATGGAGAAGGCATTCAAAGCTGAAGAGACCAAGTAAGCAAAGATCTGGGAATAAGAAAGCAAAGGGACCAAAATGGAAGAGGCTGAGATTTGGCCTCAGCACAAGATTAGATGGAAAAGAAATGCTGGGACCAGTTCAAGGAAAACTCTGCATGCTATGGATTTTGAACAGAATTTTACAAGAAATGGAGAGACACTGTGGTTGTATGTGCAGGAAAGAGATATGATCATAACAATGCTTGAAGGCTAGTCAACAAATTATTACTGATTGAAGAAACAGATGAATAGAGGCTGCTCTAACAATCTGGGCTACTTTATGTTGGGGACAGAGCCCCAAGAATACAGGGAGAGGGAAGTATGAGTGTATTCGATAGAAACCAAGCATGACTCATTAACGACTAGATAAAGGAGGCAAGGGATCAGAAGATATCGACATTAAATAAATATGGGAGACAGACAAGTATAATGGCATCATCAGGAGAAACTGGAAATCTTAGGGGAAGAGCAGTCTCAGCTAGGGCAGTGGGGTTCAATTTGCTACAATTTGTGAGATGCTAGGGATGCATTTTAGGGGAGATGTTCAGAAGGGAAGACGAAAGCATAGGAGAAAAGCCAGATTGGTCCTAAGAGTGGCAAATCAAGCACTCAAGTCATTGGCTACAATCCTGCATGAGCTCGGATACACCATCCATGAATTCGGTGCACTGCACCACACCAGGTGTTTGTAAAGGTAATAAAAAGGTCTCTGTTCTCAAGAATAATGGGAGGACAAAGTACATCCCCAGAAAATTATGATGAGCAAGTATAAACAAATACATAAAATGCAATGTATGTGCCAACTGCATCAGTAAGATGTAGTCTATCAGAATTATTTGGAGGTCTGTTTCCCATGTAATCACCCCATTAATAATATTATTATTACCAGCCAATGCCACTGGAGTTTAATTTGTCTTCTTCTGGCTTTTGACAAAGCGCTGAACCTGGTAGTCATTGTCCAAGTGAACTCAACTCCATGTGACTTAACCTTAGCACTGTTGACCAGTGCCCCCTCCCCCCAGATTATTTTCAGATTAAAATACCCTTGCAAATCCGTGCACTAGAACTTCCATTGGTAACTTGGAAAATGGATGACAACACAGCAACATTTTTCTGTTCTAAGAGGTTTTGAAATGTCATCATGGGAAGGTATGTTAAGGGGAACCATGCTATTCACGGTTTCACAAAGCTCCTCTCTGTTCACTGAATCCTCCGTGGTATGGCCTCAATCATAGTGATGGAAGACTACAATTCTGAGCCCTAACCTTCCAAAAAAAACCATTGTACTGGAGATTCTTGTCAGGACAACTAGGCAATTAAAAAAAAAAAATAGAAAGCATCCAGATTGAAAGGGAAAAAAGCAGATGACATAATCTTGTCTGTAGTAAATCCTAAGGAATATACTTAAAAATTATGAGAATCAGTAAGTTCAGCAAGGATGCAGGATACAAGATCAGTATTAAAAAATCAATTGTAGGGCACCTGGGTGGCTCAGATGGTTAAGCGTCTGCCTTCGGCTCGGGTCATGATCCCAGGGTCCTGGGATCGAGTCCCCCATCGGGCTCCCTGCTCCTTGGGAGCCTGCTTCTCTCTCTCTCTCTGTCTCTCATGAATAAATAAATAAAATCTTAAAAAAAAATCAATTGTATTTTTATATATTAGCATCAACATTTCAAAAACAAACAATTACATTTGCAACAGCATCAAAAAGAAAACACTTAAGAATAAATTCAATAAAGTGCGAAATTTGTATGCCAGAAACTACAAAAGGTTGTTGGAAGCAATTAAATATCTCAATGAATGGAAAAGCATCTCATATTTATGGATCTGAAGACTTAATATTTTTAAGAAGACAATATTCTCCAAACTGATCTACATATTCAACACAATCCCTACCAAAGTCCCCTCTGGCTTTTGGTGTGTTTTGTTTTGTTTTGTTTTTAGAAATTGACAAGCTATTTCTAAAATTCGTAGGCAAGTCTGAGAGACCCAGAATCACCAAAGTAATCTTTAAAAAGAACAAAGTTGGAGAACCCACAGTTCCCTATTTCAAAAATTACTAAAAAGCTACAGTAATCAAGACACTGTGGTATTGCCATAAGGATAGACATACAGATTAATACAGTAGATAGTCCAGAAATAAGTCCTTATATTTATAGTTAACTTTTTTTTTTTTTAACAAAGGTGCCAGGACAATTCAGTGGGAAAAGAATAATCTATTCAACAAATTGTGTTGGGACAACTAGATATTCACATGTAAGAGAATGAAGCTGGATCCTTATCTCACCCAAAATACAAAAATTAACTCAAGATAGATCATCGACATAAATGTAAGAGTTGAAACTATAAAACATTTAGAAGAAAGCATAGGAGTACATCTCTGTGACCTTCAATTGGGCAATGGATTCTGAGATATCAGTGCAAAAGCAAAGCAACAGAAGAAAATAGGTAAATTGAACTGCATAAAGATTAAACCTTTGCGCTCTGAAGGACATTATAAAGAAAGTGAAAAATCAAGCCACATAATGGGATGAAACATTTTTAAATCATATTTGATAAGGGACTTCTGTTCAGTATAAAGAACTCTTAACAATTCAGTAATAAAAAGATGAGCAAATCAAAAAGGAACAAAGGATTTGAATAGACATTTCCGCAAAGAAGATATAAAAATGACTGATAAGCATTTGAGAAGCTCAACATCATTAGCCATCAGGGAAATACAAATCAAAACCAAAGACATACTATTTATACTCACTGGGATTGGTACATTCAAAAAAAAAAAAAAAACAGAAAATAACACGTGTTGGTGAGGATGTCAAGAAATAGAAACCCTCATACCTTGCTGGTGGGATTGGAAAATCATACAGCACTTTGAAAAACATTTTGGCAGTCCCTTACCCAGTTAAATACAGAGTTACTCTGACCCAGCAATTCCACTCCTAGGTATATACAAAAGAGAAGATATATGTCCACGAAAAACCTGTTCATAAATGTTCACTGCCATGTAATTCATAGTCAAAAAGCGGCAACAACCAAATACACATCAACCGACAAATGGATAAATGAATGCAGTATATCCATCCAACAGAATATTATGTGGCAATAAAAAGAAATGAAGTACTGCCCCATGCTGCCCCATGGATAAATCTTGAAAACATCATGCTAAGTGAAAAGAACCCGTCACAGAAGGCCACATTCTGTATGATTCCATTTTATGTGAAATGTCCCAATAGGCCAATCTAGAGAGAAGGAAAGAGGGTTGGTGGTTTCCCAGAACTGGGAAGTGGCAAGGAGGAACAGAGTTTCTTCCATGGGGGACAACAATTTCCTGAAAAACATTTAACTATATATATGCTTACTTTGGAGGGGTGAATTGCACGGTATGCAAATTATACCTTCATAAAGATGTAACATTTTTAAATAGTAGCTTAGAAAGAGGAGTAAGAGGAGCCCGAAGCTAGAGAGCTCTGGAATTCTGGACCATGTGAAAGCAGCTGAAGCAGTAACTCAGACTGCTTAATGAGGATGACATCTTTGTTCTGTACATTCCTCCCCTTCTGATATTCAGCTCTAAATTCAAGCCATGGGTCAGAGGGACGATCCTACTCCTGTCGTTCTCAAGGTATGCTTCATACCAGCAACATCTGCATTGCCTGAGTTCTTGTAAAAAAAAAAAAAAAAAAAAAAAAAAAAAAAAAAATCCAATCTCCGGGATACGTTGGTGGCTCAGTCAGTTAAGCGTCTGCCTTCAGCTCAGGTCCTGATCTCAAGGTCCTGGGATCGAGCCCCACATCGGGCTCCCTGCTCAGTAGGAAGTCTGAGGAAGCCTTCTCCCTCTGTGCCTCCCCCCTGCTTGTGCACTCTCTCTCTCTCTCTCTCTCTCTCTCTCTCTCGTTCTCTCACTTTCTCTCTGGCAAATAAATAAATAAAATCTTAAAAACAAAATCCAATCTCCTGCCCCACCCTAATCTCCAATCTCTCTGAGGGTAGGATCCAGCAATCTGTTATTACATGTGCCCTGGGTGATTCTGAAGTTTGAGAAAGGCTGCCGTCCTCCACCTGGCAGCTGTGAGTGTTGATATAAGCCCAGACGCCAAGGAGAGACAACGTACCAGTTGCCTACCATTCCTAAGGGATGGCAAGTCACATCGCAATAATGGAAAAACAAAGAACAGGGTCTGAACTGGGAGATGCAGTACTGCTGGAAACACTCTGCTCCAGCATGGCTATGCAAAGGAACTTGCTCACCTGATAGTCACCTATATCTATAGTCAGGTTTGGTTTTTATAAAGGTAACTGGAAACTTGTGGCTCCCATTAAGAACACTGTGCTGGGGGCGCCTGGGTGGCTCAGTTGGTTAAGCAACTGCCTTCGGCTCGGGTCATGATCCTGGAGTCCCGGGATCGAGTCCCGCATCGGGCTCCCTGCTCGGCAAGGAGTCTGCTTCTCCCTCTCCCGCTCCCCCCTCTTGTGCTCTGTCTCTAAAATAAATAAAATTTTTAAAAAAACAAAAAAACAAAAAAAAACCCACTGTGCTCACTAGGACCAGAATTTGATAAGGCTTAGGTGGATTTATAGTTCTCGCAATATTTTTTTTTAAAGATTTTTATTTATTTATTTGAGAGAGAGAATGAGATAGAGCATGAGAAGGGGGAGGGTCAGAGGGAGAAGCAGACTCCCCGCTGAGCAGGGAGCCCGATGCGGGACTCGATCCCAGGACTCCAGGATCATGACCTGAGCTGAAGGCAGTCGCTTAACCAACTGAGCCACCCAGGCGCCCGTAGTTCTCGCAATATTGAGGCCAAATGATAATATCAGGACTTAGTATTTATTTGTATCACCTAAAATGTATCTTGAAGCTGTGGGGTTCAGGAAAATGGTGGAGAAAGGCTAGGAGAATGGCTCTGATCCTTCAGTAAAAGAGAGGAAAGAATTTGGCCTTGGAATTGAGTGGTCTGGTTCCAAGGGAAGGGGGGAGAATTGAGCCTGCCCACTTAATTTCCTGTTAGATCCCCTAACTCTCACTAGTCCTCATTCTTTCCTTAGCATCCTCCTAGGATTAGGCTGAGACAAGCAGAGCATCTAGGGTGCCTAATTAAAGGGGATATAACATGCTCTCAGGTCCCTGATACAACTACTGTGGGCCTCAGATTGTGTGTGCTTCCCTGTTCATTAGAAGCATCTGGAAAAGGGATCCACATGGGCTCTGGAAGCAGCTCAGTGCAGTGGGCAGGAGACTCAGGGGTTCTGGCTCAGACTCCAGGTAGGCATGTCATGTTATACCCTTCAAGTCCCAAGCAGGGCACTCTAGCTTGAATCTTTGAGAACTAAATTGGCTTGGCAGAAATACACATGTCTAAGAACTGGGAAAAAGAGATGGTCCATCCTACAAGTAACTTGAGAAATGGGAATTCATACAGTAATTTAGCTCAGAAGGGTTTAAGCAGGGGAGGGCAGTGGTCACCATGTTTCAGAAATGAAAGAATCTGTAGCATCCAACTTCTCAGCGAAATTATTCAGGTTTGAGATTTTTTAAAAAATGACAAAATTTTACCAAGAAAAATATCTGTTCTGGTACTTTAAAATAGCAGAGGTTATCAGGATTCTGAAGACTGGCATTGCTATCTCTATAAATAAGGAGGAGGCTCTTTGAGAACAGCAAACAGTATCTTATTCTCTCTGGGTAACCAAAGAGCACAGCCCAATGGCTGGTTCATCATTTTTTTGAATGAACAAAACCAGAATAAGAACTCACACACAGAACAATGAAGTTCACGCCCAGAAGTATGGAGGATTTCACATTTGGACAAGGAATAGCCGCAGAGATGAAGAATATTTGTGTTGAAGAGACAGTGCGGAAAGAATGTGAGCTAGACTCCCCCCTTAAATGGGTGTTTTAGTTTGCTTGCACTGCTGTAACAAAATATCTCCGGTAGGGTGGCATCAACAACAAAACTTTATTTTCTCACAGTTCTGAAGGTTGAAGTCCAAAATCAAGATATTGGCAAGTTTGCTTTTCCCTGAAGCCTTTCCTCTTGGCTTGCAGATGGCTGCCTTATCACGACATCCTCACATGGCCTATCCCCTGTGCACACACTCCTATTGTCCCTTCCCCTTCTTATAAGGCCACCAGTCCTACTGGATTAGGTCTTCACCTTTATGACCTCATTTAGCCTTAAGAACCTCCTTAAAGGTCCTATCTACAAATAGAGTCACACTAAGGGTTAGAGCTTCAACATATGAATTTGGGTAGAATTATGAATATACTAAATTATTAATTCAGTGAGTCCGGAATATGTATAACTCTACAGAAATGCCCTCTCCTAAAATAGTACTAAAGTGATAAAATAGTATTTTTTTTAAAACCCTGTCACCTCAAAGGGACAAAGTGCATTGGAGATATCGTGGAGAGGCAATAAGAAAAATTGTGGAAACGGGAAGCAGATGGCACATGAGCGAGTGCTAAGCGCTTAACAGTAGAGAAAGGCAACACTTTTTATCTACTATGGAGAGAGACAACCAAAAGAAGCTAGTTGATTCATCACTCAGAACACCTCAGAGGCTCCTGAGAGGCCCACCATTTAAGAAGTAGATGCCCCTAAAGCTGTGGGTTAGCAGATGGAATGTCTGTATGAGTAACAGCGGGGTTCCCCATCCTCCACCATCATCCTCATTGCCCGAAGTCTAGAGTTTGCTCACTTAACCAGGAGACACAGGGGCGCCAAGTATGGTTTGAGGAGCAGGCGCCTTTTGAAAATAGACATTCAATGGCTAACAGACACATGAAAAAATGTTCATCATCATTAGCCATCAGGGAAATCCAAATCAAAACCACACTGAGATACCACCTTACACCAGTTAGAATGGCAAAAAATGGACAGGGAAAGAAACAACAAATGTCGGAGAGGTTGTGGAGAAAGGGGAACCCTCGTACACTGTTGGTGGGAATGCAAGTTGGTACAGCCACTTTGGAAAACAGTGTGGAGGTTCCTCAAAAATTTAAAAATAGAGCTACCCTATGACCCAGCAATTGCACTCCTGGGTATTTATGCCAAAGACACAGATGTAGTGAAAAGAAGGGCCATATGCACCCCGATGTTCATAGCAGCAATGTCCGCAATAGCCAAACTGTGGAAAGAGCCCAAATGCCCTTCAACAGATGAATGGATAAAGAAGATGTGGTCCATATATACAATGGAATATTACTCAGCCATCAGAAAAGATGAATACCCAACTTTTACGTCAACATGGATGGGACTGGAGGAGATTATGCTAAGTGAAATAAGTCAAGCAGAGAAAGTCAATTATCATATGGTTTCACTTATTTGTGGAACATAAGGAATAGCATGGAGGACATTAGGAGAAGGAAGGGAAAAATGGGGGGGGGGATTGGAGGGAGAAATGAACCATGAGAGACTATGGACCTGAGAAACAAACAGGGTTTTAGAAGGCAGGGGGGAGGGGGGATTGGTTAGCCCGGTGATGGGTACTGGGTGTTATACTGCATGGAGCACTGGGTGTTATACGAAAACAATGGATTGTGGATCACCACATCAAAAACTAATGATGTATTGTATGGTGACTAACATAATAAAATTTTTTTTAAAAAATTAAAAAAAAATAAAGAAGATAAAAAAATAAAAAAATAAAAATTAAAAATAAAAAAAAATAGACATTCAAGTAAAAGACTATGTAGTGAATGGTGAGCTCCCCAGCCTCATTCTCTTGCTTGGAATATGGCAGCCAGGCTTGAGTTCAGGACATTCCCTCTGGGAAAACAGACCTGCCCAGGAGAAAAGACCTATAATTACAGGCATTTGAAACTGCATAACAAAGCAGTCTACATAACAAAGCAGTCTACCATCTCATCACCCATCCATAACATAGAACCTGGTATGATCTTTTCCCATGCCTCACTCTTCAAAAGGAACAGTCAAGGGTTAACAGTGAAAGACAATCTCCGGCATAAAATAGAAAGATACAAAGAGAAGGAAATACCCTGGGACAAAACACAGAGAAGAACAATTTTGTAAAATCTTATAATAATATCTTTAGGAATAAAAGAAAAATCTTTGAAGCAAGAACAGGGTGCTATGGAAAAGGAACACTTGGAGAACAAACAAAGATTTAAAAAATTCAACAGATAGGTGGGGAAAAAATTCCAAATATAGAATAAAAGATAAATATGTAGAAATTAGAAGTAAAACAAGAAAAAATTAGAATATCAGGGGTGCCCGGGTGGTGCAGCCAGTTGAGTGACTGACTCTTGGTTTAGGCTCAGGTTGTGATCTCAGGGTCCTGAGATCGAGCTCTGTGTTGGGCTATGTGTTTGGCGTGGCATCTGCTTAAGATTCTTCCTCCCCCTCTCTCTGCCTCTCCCTGCTGTATGCTTTCTCAATCTCAAATAAATAAACCTTTAAAAAAAGAAAGAGAATCATCCACATAGTCTAATATCTGGCTGACAGGAGTTTAGGAAGCAAGAACAGAGAAAAAGAGACTTTTTCAAAGGAGTCTTACATGAAAATTCCCACAACTAAGACATATAAATTTTTTTTTTAGAGAGAATCAGAGAGAGAGTGAGCCAGTGAGAGAGCTTGCAAGTGGGGATGGGGGGGGGAGGGATGGAGAGAGAGGGAGAGAGAGAATCTTAAGCAGGCTCCACACCCAGAGCAGAATAAAAACATTTAACACATTTAAGAGTAGGAAAAAAAAAAATCTTTCGTGCTCCTTTTCTTAGGATGTCATTGAAGGATGTGCTCCAGGTGAACAAAGAGTGAACCGGAAAGAAGAAATAACACGTGGAACACAGGGGCTGCAAGATGGTAAGAAGTAAAGGGAAGTCTCATGATCAGAGTTGTGCAACTTACCAAGAGAAAAATCCATTTTGAGCAGGAAGATAAAGAGCTTCAAGTAAAATGTATCCCAGGGAGGAAAATGGTATGGATAATACAGTTTATCACATTAAAAGGGATTTTGTAAATTTGTCTGAAAGTTCAAAAATGTACTAATGACCAGCACATAAAATAATCTTGAAAAAAATTTTAATGTGTTCTAAAAGAAAATGGTAAAAAAAAAAAAAAAAAGAAGTGGCTCAACTGTGAATAATACATAACTGTAAAAATGACAAATGATTTTACCCCACACTGTTTTATAACAATTTAAGAAAGGTGTGTGTGTGTGTGTCTGTGTGTGTGTGAGAGAGAGAGAGAGAGAGTTGGGAATAGACATAAAATGTTTCTGTAATAGGAAGTGAATAAAAATGTAAGATTAAACCTTCAAAATACAGAGATTATTAACAAAAGAAATAGCTGTAACTTTGAAAGTGATTATTTGTGGGTAATTTGAGTCAGATAAGAGGCAGGGGACTGCTCTTTTCAGTTTAAGTCTTGCAGTATAAAATTTTAAAAATATTATGTACCTGTGTTATTCTGATTTAAAAAATAGGTAAAAATACTTAGGCAGTTGAGGGAGCTTGAACTACTGAGATATTCTGGTTAACTAAAAATTATGGCAAGTAAGCAACTGCAATGTATTTTAATGCTCTATTTCTTCAAAAATAAGTTGCTCTCAGCAAAGGAAACAGTTGACAAAACCAAAAGACAACAAACAGAATGGGGGAAGATATTTGCAAATGACATACCAGATAAAGGGCTAGTATCCAAAATCGATAAAGAACTTATCAGAATCGACACCCAAAGAACAAATAATCCAATCAAGAAATGGACAGAAGACATTAACAGACATTTCTGCAAAGAAGACATCCAAATAGCCAACAGACACATGAAAAAGTGCTCAACATCACTTTGCATCAGGGAAATACAAATCAAAACCACAATGAGATACCACCTCACACCAGTCAGAATGGCTAAAATTAACAAGTGAGGAAATGACAGAATTTGGCAGGGATGCAGAGAAAGGGGAACCCTCCTACACTGTTGGTGGGAACGCAAGCTGGTGCAGCCACTCTGGAAAACAGTATGGAGGTTCCTCAAAAAGTTGGAAATAGAGCTACCCTATGACCCAGCAATTGCACTACAGGGTATTTACCCCAAAGATACAAAGGTAGTGATCCAAAGGAGCACCTACACCCCAATGTTTAAAGCAGCAATGTCCACAATAGCCAAACTATGGAAAGAGCCCAGATGTCCACCGACAGATGAATGGATAAAGAAGATGTGGTATAGATATATACAATGGAATATTATGCAGCCACCAAAAAATGAAATCTTGCCATTTGCAATGATGTGGTTGGAACTAGAGGGTATTATGCTAAGTGAAAGAAGTCAATCAGAGAAAGACAATTATCATATGATCTCATTGATACGTGGAATTTAAGAAACAAGGCAAAGGATCATAGGGGAAGAGAGGAAAAAATGAAACAAGACAAAACCAGAGAGGGAGACCAACCATAAGAGACTCTTAATCTTAGGAAACAAATAGGGTTGCTTGAGGGGAGGGGGGTGAAGGATGGGGTAACTGGGTGATGGACACTGGGGAGGGTATGCGTTGTAATGAGCACTAGATATTATATAAGACTGATGAAATCACAGACCTGTACCCCTGAAACAAATGATACATTATATGTTAATTAAAAAAAATAAGTTGCTCTGAAATTACTTAGCCAAACATAAAGGAAACGCTACTTGCTCTATTAAACAATTAAAAATCTTATTCATCATCAGTCGGCTTTCTTCCCAGAAAGGATAATGGTTCCATGAATAGGGTGGAGGATGTGCATGATACCAAGGAGACCCTGGACTTGTTCTGTAAGAACTGGATCCCAATGCAAGCAGGAGCCATGTGCAGGACACCTCCTACACAGGAAAGTGCTCTGGGAGAGGCCACATATCTACATTCTTCTTGGAACCCTTTATTGTATCCTCTGAAGATGAGTAAACAGGGAAGGAATTCACTATTTTTCCTTCCTTTGGCAAATAATGACATTTCAAGTCATTTTAGTACCATTTTTGAAACTGCTGACTTTTAGGAAACTTTTATGTAATTGTGCCTACATGATCAAAGAATGATGCTGGCTGGGTTACCTTCCCCTTGACTGATCCATCTAAATCCACAAATCCAGGAGTCAAGTTGTCACAGGACATAATATAGTGGTTCTCTAACCACCTGTCACTAAGTCCTTTTAAGAAGAGCTTTGCCTAGGGGCGCCTGGGTGGCTCAGTCGTTAAGCGTCTGCCCTCGGCTCAGGTCATGATCCCAGGGTCCTGGGATTGAGCCCCGCATCGGGCTCCCTGCTCCGTGGGAAGCCTGCTTCTCCCTCTCCCACTCCCCCTGCTTGTGTTCCCTCTCTCGCTATCTCTCTGTCAAATAAATAAAATCTTTAAAAAAAAAAAAAAGAAGAGCTTTGCCTAGAATGCCCTGCTTATTCAGAGCTCAGCTACATAAAACTTTAAGGACACTCTAACCCCCTGATATGTTCCTAAGCACTCTCTGTGGTCCAGCAACAGGAATGGAAGGAAGGGGTTCTCCCATCTCAGAGTTTCAACACCTTTGACATCAGTTCCTTCGGTCTCACTGCTGGTCCTGGGACAGTGTTCTTAGTACACGTTCCTTCCATGATTCTACCTTTATGGTCACATCACTCAGCTGCAATGACCCACTCAAGGAAGTAAAATCTGAAACTCTCAGAGCTAAAACTACTGAACACCTGGCTTCCACTTCTGGCATCAAGGTTCGTTCTTCCATTTAGCAAACTGATGGACTATTTTCTGAACAATTCCAGGGGCTGTAGGCTACCCAAAGCACAGAGTTAGGCAAGACTGTGTAGTATGAGAGGTATGACCTGGTTCTGCCAAGAAAGAGGTCCTAATTTGTACAGCAGAAATTCACAGGCACATTCTTTTAGCCACAAAAGGCACTCAGATGTTTTCAGGGAGGAAGTGACATTTGAACTAGACCTTAGAGATAACAATGAACCTATAAAGGAAAGGTCAGGGTTACTGAACATTAGTAAAGTGCTCACTGTGGGTTGGGAGTAATCCACATTTTATGCCCCATTCATGCTATGCTTTATGTTTTTAATGTGGTATTCTGAGCAAACAGAAAGGTAAAAAGAATAAGATAACAAATGTTTTTTGTACCTGCTATCTTGTTTTGTCAAATTTTAACAATTTATGGTATTGGCTTTTGGTCTTAATATCACATAGAAGCTTCCTAGGGAGCCCTCCATTTCATATTCTTCTCTTTCTCTCCAGAAGTAACCCACTCATTTTTCTTATTTGGAATTTGTATCTCCAGGGCAGACACTGCTAATAGAATACTTATTCTTTTCCATGAACCTTACAGAAGTTCTCCACCTGGGACTCTGAGTGAAGCTGGCACGAATGATAAATCCTACTGGCCTTGCCTCTAACTCCAGACCTTTCCAGATGGCTTAGAACCTAAGAGGTGGAGGAAAGACTTAACTGGGTCTGATCCGCCCTTTGACTTCTCATTTTTCCAGAAGCTAATCTGGGCTTGAAGTGGACACTCCAGAAATCACACATCCGGAGAGACAAAGACCACTAGACCAACAGTCAGAAGTCCTGGTTTCAAACCATAGCTCCTCCAGCTCTTAGCAATATGACCATTGGCAGAAGCCATTTATTTACCTAGAAAATGAAGACACCACACTCTTGAGCTGCCAGCCCACCAGGACTGTGTGTCTACCTTTGGCATGCCTCCTTGGAACCTTCAACTTGCCTCTATTAGAGCATTTCACAACGGTGTAATAATTATTGACTCACTTGTCTTCTCCAAGCTGTGAACTTCTTGAGAATGGGAACCATATGACTGACACGTAATAGGTGCTCAATAAATAGAGGATAATTTAAACTGCTCAACATAGACATATTTATGATCTGACCTGTCTATACACATATTTATGATCTATAAAGCATACAAACAACTACCGGGTATAATTCTCATTTGGCAACACTAATGAGCATACATGACATTAGTAGCCAGCACCCGCCCCGCCATGTGAACATTGATACGTGGACTGCCGTACCTGGAAATGCTCCTGTGAGAGTGACCAGTTCCCCAGCCTCTGAAGCTGGGCTGTCCAAGGTCAAATACGGGCATTGCCACTAACTTGCCATGGCAAATTACTTAACCTCTCAGCTTCTCCGTTTCTCATCTGAAAATGAACCCAAATGAATACAAGGTGGACCAGGATAAGGATTGGGGTCTATTTTATTCACTAACCTAACACATGCCTTGAATGGGGCCAGGCCCATAGGGGGAAGTCAATACACCATATAGTTAGTGAATGACTGGCTTCTAGAACCCACCTCCTAGGGTCACAGAGAGCTCATGTGATTTGATGTGTATGGAAGTGCTCAGCAGGATACCTGGCATGTGACGAGCACAGAACACACACCTCTTTGAGATAAAGGTTTTGATTAAGAGTTCATGGCTCTGAGAGAATGCCATAATGAGCCTTAATCTTGGTCTCCTAGCCCCCAGATTGTCTTACACTGGAGGATGCTGTGAGCTTCACTTTTCCCACAGCATAATGACCGAACTCAGAGGTGCTGATGGGCTCCTCTAGTCCTCCTGGCTTTGTGTGGTGCCATTCCTAGGATCCCATGAGGAAAGACCAAAGGCAGTGAGTGGGTGGCTGCCCTTGCCTTCCTTCACCTCCACTCTCCTCCCCATTCTATCAAGCTTCCTGCACACACAAGTGCCTAGTCAACCAGGTAATACATACAAAACTCCACAAGCTGTCAGAGAAACACAAACAGCTGTGGGGAATTATTTGCATGGAGTTTTTTGGCACTTTGTCCTGATGTGAGAGAGCAAATGTCAAGCATGTTCTAGATTGGGGAAGATAACAGGCAAAATTCTACAATGTGAGGAATTCCGCAAACATATTGGAAACAAGATGGTATTAAGAAAAGGGTAAGTACTTTAGTCAGGTGGTGGCTGCCCCAAGCCCTTTAGCCACCTCTAAGCATCCCCTTCAGACTCCTGCTCTTTTGAGTAACATTTGTATTTTTTCCTGATTTTAAAAGCTCATCCTATTTTTTATACTTATAAAAGATCATTTTTAAAATTCTGGAAAAGACCAGAAGAATGATTCAGAAATATGAACACTTTTCCACCAGAGATGTCCACTGTTCACATTTTCAGAAGCCTCCTTCATTTTTCATAATATGTTACTTTTTAAAAAAATAAACTCATGACCATATTGCTAAGAACTTAGTGGGGTTTTTTTTTAAAGATTTATTTATTGGGGTGCCTGGGTGGCTCAGTTGTTAAGTGTCTACCTTCGGCTCGGGTTGTGATCCCAGGGTCCTGGGATCGAGCCCCGCATCGGGCTCCCTGCTCAGCGGGGAGTCTGCTTCTCCCTCTCCCTCTCCCCCTGCTTGTGTTCCCTCTTTCACTGTGTCTCTCTCTGTCAAATAAATAAATAAAAATTTTTTTTAAAAAAATAAAGATTTATTTATTTATTCTAGGGAGAGAGAGAAAGAGAGAGAGAAAGCATGAAGAGGGAGGGGGAGAGTGAGATATTCCCCAAGAAGACTCCCCGCTGAGTGTGGGGCTCGATCTCACAACCCTCAGACCATGACCTGAGCTGAAACCAAGAGTTGGACACCCAACTGTCTGAACCACCCAGGCGCCCTAGCATAGTGTTTTTTCCATCTAGACCATGTACATCTTACCATGTTCTTAAACTTAAATTTTTAAATGTTTTTAGTCTATTAGAAAGCAAGACATACATACAAAAAGGACTATATAATGTATATGTACATTGCAAATATAAGAATAAAAGAAAATGAATACCCTGGAGTATGGTTCTTGCTGATTACATAGTATTTAAACACATGGATGTGACATAATTTAATCTTTCTCCTGTTAAATATTTAGGATCCAGGATCTTTGTGCAAATCTATGGTTATCTCTTTAAGATAAACTTTTGGGAGTGTACCTATGGGGTAAAGTTTATATAACCATTTTTAAATTTAACCTTTTATTTTGATAGAATTATAGATTTATGGGCAGTTATAAATAATAATAATAATAATAGAGATCCTGTGGACCCTTTACCCATTTTCCTCCAACAACCAGGATATTGATACTAATATAGTCAGAATATAGAACATTTCCACCATCACAAATGTCTCTCATGTTGCCCTTTTATAGCCACAAACACATTCCGTCCCCATTCTGCCCATAACTCCTGGTAACCATTCATCTGTTCTCCATTTCTAGAAGCTTGGCATTTCAAGAATATTACATAAATGAATCCTGTAGTATATAACCTTTTGGGACTGGCTTTATTCACTCAGCCTATCCACGGTTCATTCCTATTTATTGTTGAGTAGTATTCCATGGTATGGATGCACCAAAGTTAACCATTCACCTGTGAGAAAAATATCTGGGTTGTTTCCAGTTTGGGGCTATTAGAAACAAAGCGGCTATGAATACTTGTGTGTGGGCTTTTATGTGAACGTAGCTTTCATTTCTCTGGGATAAATGTTCTCCAAGAGTGTAAGTGTTGGGTTGTTGCATTGTAGGGTCAGTGATTTAAGACACAGGGTCCTACTTTACATTCCCAGAAGCAATTTAGGAGTGATCCAGTTTCTCCACATTTTCTCCAACATTTGGTGTTGTCACTGCTTTTTATTTTAACCATTCCAATAGGCATAGAGAGCTATCTCACTATATTTTAATTTGCATTTCCCTAATGGCTCGTGATAGTGAGCATTAATTCATGGGCTTGTTTGCCATTGGTCTCTCTTCTTCACGGAGATGTCTCTTGGTGTCTTTTGCCCATTTTCTAATTGGATTGCTTTTGCTGTTGTTGTTGTTGTTCTGAGCATTTTTTATACATTCTAATTCTAGTCTTTTGTTGGATATATAGTTTGAAAAAATTTCCTGTTTGTAGCTGGTGCTTTTAAAAGTGATGTTAAAATCTATTTTTCATGTTGTTTAGACTGGATGATTTCTATTATTCTCCTCCCCCTGTCTCCTCCATTCTGCAGTGGAGTTTCTCACTGAGTATTCCATTTTGGTTACTGTATTTTGTCATTCCGAAACTTCCACCTAGTTCTTCTTTAAATCTTTCATTTTCGTTGTTGTTGTGACTTTGTTTCTAGCATGTTTGGAATTACCCACTGCAGTATTCTGATCACAGTTGCTTTAAAATCTTGTCCTATCGAATGCAAGCTGGTGCAACCACTCTGGAAAACAGTATGGAGGTTCTTCAAAAAGTTGAAAATAGAGCTACCATATGATCCAGCAATTGCACTACTGGGTATTTACCCCAAAGATACAAATGTAGGGATCCGAAGGGGTACGTGCACCCCAATGTTTATAGCAGCAATGTCCACAATAGCCAAACTGTGGAAAGAGCCAAGATGTCCATCGACAGATGAATGGATAAAGAAGAAGTGGTATATATATACCATGGAATATTATGCAGTCATCAAAAGGAATGAAATCTTGCCATTTGCAATGATGTGGATAGAACTGGAGAGTGTTATGCTGAGCGAAATAAGTCAATCAGAGAAAGACATGTATCATATGATCTCACTGATATGAGGAATTCTTAATCTCAGGAAACAAACTGAGGGTTGCTGGAGTGGTGGGGGGTGGGAGGGATGGGGCAGCTGGGTGATAGACATTGGGGAGGGTATGTGCTATGGTGAACTCTGTGAATTGTGCAGGCCTGTTGAATCACAGATCTGTACCTCTGAAACAAATAATACATTATATGTTTAAAAAAAAAAAAAAAAGAAGAAGATAGCAGGAGGGGAAGAATGAAGAGGGGGGAAATCGGAGGGGGAGAGGAACCATGAGAGACTATGGACTCTGAGAAACAAACTGAAGGTTTTAGAGGGGAGGGGGTTGGAGGAATGGGTTATCCGCAGTGATGGGTATTAAGGAGGGCATGTATTGCATGGAGCACTGGGTGTTACACGCAAACAATGAATCACAGAACACTACATCAAAAACTAATGATGTAATGTATGGTGATTAACATAACATAATTAAAAAAAAAGACTAAAAAAAAAAATCTTGTCCTATCATACTAACATCTCAGTCATTTGGTATTGGCATATGTTGATTATCTTTTTCCTTCAGCTTGAGATCTTCCAGGTACTTGGCATAATGAGTGATTTTCAATTAACCTGGAAATTTTGGATATTATATGATGAAACTCTGAATTGTTTCAACTGACCATATGATGTCCTCCTCCCCATGTGATGTCCATCTACACCACCAATGCAGGGCTGGTCTTTTGACTCTTTACATTAACCATGCCTTTTATTTTCTGATGCTTTGACATGGTGCCTTGCTGACCCTGGAGGGATGGCCTCTCCCAGAGCTAGCCATTTCCTAGATAGTGAAAGACTCCTCTGCAGGAGTCTCTCTCATATACAAACCAACCAATCCAGAGCCCACATCCCCAGCCACCTCCTTTGTTGGGCTTTTACACTCTGGGCCACTATTCTTCTGCCCTCAATACTCCAGGACAAGGTATCAGACAACTTAAGACGACTCCTACAGCCCAAAGAATGGTTAAAATTATTCAAACTGGCCAATCCTAAGTCAGCTTACCTAGACTCACCTGTTCCTTCACATAGAAACCACAATAAAGGCTCTTGGCCATGTTTTCTCCTGCTCCTTTTGCCTACTGACCCCCTCTGGGGCTTCTCCATGTGGCCTTGCACGGTGGGTGCACCATGTCTCCTATTTCCAGGTAACTGTCATATAAACTTCTCCCTTCCTGACAGTCATTTCCATGTCTGCATGTTTTAACATGCCTGAGTAAAACAAATCTTGGATACCCTTAAAACAGTGCTGGGGAGTAGTAAGAGTCCCAACTCTCCACTTGGCTTCCTCTGATATCGACCCAGGGGAAGACGGAGCATGCCTTGTTACCTCCCTGTGGGGATTTAAGTCCCTTCTCTGAACTGCCCCAGCAGAAGCGTTGGGGCAGCTCGTTAGAGCATGGACGTCTCAGTTCTCCTCTGGGCCTTTGCTGGCATGGGTGGGATTAGCCACAGATTTTTTTAAATGGTGTTTGGCCAGAGTAGAAGGCTATTACTTAGAAGTTTTCTGTCTTGCTAGTATGCCTTTTCCTGCTCCTCTGGCTAGAGAGAGCAGGGGGTTTTGTTCTTGTTTTTGCCTGATCTGGTTTTGTTGCCCAGTTACTGGCATCTTCAGCCCCAAGTCTGGAACACATGAGGTAATACAGAAACCCAAGAACTCCCCACTTTGTTCTTCCTTGGGTTCTGAGGTCCCTGATGGTCTTCCTTTTTCTCTCCGCCTTTCAAAGTTTTCTTATGTCTGTTTTATATATAATGTACAGGGCTTTTAGTTGTATTTAGCAGGAGGAAGAAGAAAAAGTACAGCTACTCCATTTTTCTGGAAGCAGAAGTCTTCATTTCCTTTTAATGCAAGTCTTCATTTCTTTTTAATGCACAAACATGACAGGACCTGTTCTAAATGCCAGTCCTCACAGGTTGACTAGTTGTGCCTAGGGGGCTGTGAGGAAAACAGTCCTCATAAGATGATCCTTAAAGAATTTTAGGAAGAGATAAAAATGCAAAAGGTAAGGAGCCTAGAAGGGAGGCACCCGACAAACCCTTTCATACTGAACTAACCAGTTTTGTACAAGTGTCAATGATTTCAAGAGTTTCAACTGCACTTCCCACAGAAATACAGAGTAACTCGCTAAACTAAAAATGACTTCAGGACATTCACACAATGTGAATGTCCTCCCCAGTTTCTCATTCCTCTGGACACAAGCTATGTGCTTACATTGATTTCTAAAAATGTTCTGTGGAAATATAACAAACACCTAACTTGATTGAGTAAGCGCACAAAGATACTTACACCCCACATTGGCCAGAACACCAGAATTCCAATGCAGACAATGGATGGGATGTGTAAAAAAACAAGCACATAAAAATCACCTCCAGTAAGACCCTATCACCTCTCTACTTATTCTGGCCCCCAATCATCCATTCCAACAGGCTTCATCACCCACTTTTGTTAGGTTTCCATCTGAGAAGTGAGAATTTAAACAACTCCCATTACAGCCGACTTAAGTTATGAGTAATGGAAACAAATCTTTTTCACCACCTTCCATCAGAGATTCTTTTCGAGGACCCTTATAAACACTGTCACTTTTTTAAAGCCTTAAATATTTGATTGCTTGCTCAAGACTATACAAACCAGATTGTTTCACAAGGCTTGCTCCTTCTCATAAGCCTTCAGCCTACAGGGCAACCTTATTAAGACCACACAGAGCTCTCTTCCGAAGGCCAAAAGCCAGAAATGTTTAAAGAAGGAAAAGGTCCTCAGAAGATTCATTACCATGACCAAGGTTTCAGTATATTCCTAACCAAAAGAAACAGCCTGTGAAAGTATGATCGCCCCCAACCTCCCCCCCTTTTATTTTTTCAATTGAGAAACAAACCCACATTCAACCCAACTGACTGTGTCCTCTGTTGGAGAAGCCCATGGCTCTACTGGGCTTTGGAGTTCTGGCTGTCTGGCCTACTTAAAATTCTTTTCAAATTAAAAGCCATTGATCATTTGTACTCACCCTTGCCTGAGAAAATGCAGAATTAGATGTATGGATCCAAATAAGGAACTCTCAAGAGAATCTCTCCTGACAAATTGATCATCAATAAATAACCCATGTCTGCTCTTACAGAGAGCGAGGCTGGCCAAGGTACAGTTAGTAAACACACTAAATTTCAGAGCCTAAGCAGACCCAGCCTGATGATTAAAAAATATTTACAATAAAGATCTTTTGAAAGTGTAGACTGAATAAGAAACTATTTTAATGTTGTATTTGCTATCTTCCAATCTCTTTAAATAAACCTGGCAAAGCCTCTTAGAATAACAGTATGAATAATCGAATTTGAATTACCCCAAAGCCAAGCCAAGACATGGTCATCTTTTTCTCTTCCTAGTTACATTTTGCACAGAGCTCCATACCAGGGATCATAGTGCTGTATTCTAAATTACTGGTCTGCATGGCTGACACTCTTCTCCTCTTCCATCTCCCCAAAGACTGAAATTGTTAAAGGCAGGACTGAGTCGTAATTCAGCCTTGTACTCTGAGGATGCAACAGAGTGCCTGGATAAAAATCATGGATCGAATAAATGGATGTCTGAATGAGTGAATGACCAATGAGGAATAAATTAGCAGATTTTGTGTCATATACTGTTTGCTAGTCAGAAATTTCCATATGTGACAAAGATTTTCCGACAGGGAGAAAGGACTATAGTTATAGCAAGGCACCACCATTTTGGCCCTATTTTTATATAAAACTTTTACATCCACAGCTCAATATGAATGCGTGGCAGGCTGACAAAACAAACTCCTTTTTTTTTTGGATCTTGGATGAAAATAGGTTAGACCAGCACTGAGAGAAATATGAGATGTTTAGAAAATATGTGATGTTACTGTCTCTCATGAAATTTAAAATTTTCTAGTAGCCATTAAAAATATAAAAAGAAACAAGAAAAAAATTTTTTTTAAAGATTTTTTATTTTTATTTTTATTTTGAGAGAGAGAGAATGAGAGACAGAGAGCATGAGAGAGAGGAGGGTCAGAGGGAGAAGCAGACTCCTTGCTGAGCAGGAAGCCCGATGTGGGACTCGATCCCGGGACTCCAGGAAGGCAGTCGCTTAACCAACTGAGCCACCCAGGCGCCCGAAACAAGAAAAATTCTAATAAAATATTTTTAAACTTGATATATCCAAAGCATCATTTCAACATGTAAGCAATGTAAAAAATTGTTGTGATAACTGCCTTTACTTATACCAGGTTTTTGAAACCCAGTGTGTCTTTGATACTTACAGCACATCCTGATTCCAACTAACCACAGTTGTAGGACTCACTTGCCACATAGAGCTAATGGGTACCATATTGAACAGTGAATTTTATGCAGCAGCTACATGTACTTTGGGCTTCCGGTGTCATTACTATTTCCTCCACCCATCATCCCCTGACTCTTCATCATCTATCCTGACATAGATTGGTTAGACTTTGTGTCATTTCTTTTAAGTTCACCTGAAAAAAAATTTTTTTTTTTTTTTGGAAGTGTGTATGGCACAAAATCTCAATGAAAGGAAAAACAAAGCAGGTTTTATCCCCACCTCACAGTTGAAGAGTTGAAGCTCAGATCTTGAAGCACCTAGAGTCACCCAGGTATTAAGTCTCAGGCCATAACTAAAAACTAGGTCTTGGGACACTTGCTCCTGAGTGTCTTTACGTCTATCTCACCAGCTCTCTTAGAAATCAGGAAGACTTCAGAGCAGGGAAAAAACAGCTTGTTTGAGAGTTAGTGAAGACAAAGAACCTCTTGTTTCAAGATGCTTACCCAACTCCTACACAAAAGGCCAAGTGGCTCACTGGGGTGAGAAAGAGGTTAGGTCTCCAAAGGAAGTTATTTCCCCAACTTGAAAGAGATATTTGGTTCTCTTCCAAAAGCAGGGGAACCTTTTAAAAATAAATCAATTCCTCATTTTAAGAACAACCATGTAGAGCATGTATGCTGGCTCAAATGCCACGTCTGAGAAAATGTCACCATCAAAGCTGAGTACAGCAACTGAACCCCCCCCCCCCCCCCCCGCCAAACAGGATAAAATCTTATCAGTAACTCATAAAAAACAGCTGTCTTTCCCTCTATTTTCACTGTATTATATATTTTTTTAAGTAAACAAACAAAGCATTTGTTCCAACAGTCAAAAACCATGTTTTCTAAATGCTTCTTTTGGCTCTTCTCTTCCCAATTCTTACCTCCTACACACCTTATTTAGTGTACTTGGTCATGTGAGTGTTAAAAGTTGAAAAAGCCCTCTCTCCTTCTCTCTCTCCCTCCAACCTACCCCCCCACCTTTCTTCTTCTTTCTTTCCTACCTACCCCCACCTCTCTTCCTTTCTCTTTTTTATTCTCCACTGTCATCACTACCAGCACCATCATTATCTCAATTCCAACCCTTCTCACCCATTAAGAAAAAAAAGGAAAACAGTTCCGAAAATGTACAAATGTACACACCACTGCTAAGAATCAGTAGATGTGAATTTTGTTCCTTTCGTTTTTAAAATGATTTGTGGTGCTGGTGTAGTAAATCAAAAATTCTGCTTTTCACCGAAGGATGAAGCAGATGAGTAAACGTGTTGGTATTTTGGGGAACAGAGCTGTCACTACTGGCAAATGGTGAGAGATGTGGATTGCAGGGAAGTGGGCAAAAATGTGGTGTTGCATTCAAATGGGAGATCAATGATTAACATGTCTGTATATATTTGTAAGTTTGTGTATGAATGCATACACAAGTGCATATTATTGTGTGTGTGTGGACATGTGCATGTATATGTCCCAGCTCTGTACACTGAAAGGGTGAGAAGCGTATGATAACCAAACAGCAATGAGCTCTCCCAGCATCCAGATCTTGGTTTATGACTGCAATTCCCTATAAATGGAACCGGTCTCCTTGGAGAAAGGGCTGTGTCCAAGACTGGGACAGGCGAAGTCAAGGTAGACCTGAAACCTCTTGTGCCAAGGAGCAAAAAAACAAAACAAATAAACAAAAAAACACTCCAAGAATAATGAGGGACAAAGGAGCAGCATGAAGGTGCTACCAGTAGCCTATTTCTGACACCAGAAAGAATAATTATGACACTTTAATGAAATAAAAATAAACAAAAACCTAATAAGGGTTTTTTTTTGGTGGTAAAATATACATGCAATTTACTATCTTAACCATTTTTCAATATATAGCTTAGTGGTATTAAGTACTTTAACATTATTGGACAACCATCACCACCTCTCGTCTTTGAAACTTCTTTATTTTGCAAATGGAAACTCTATACCTATTGAACAATAACTCCCTATTCCCTCCTTCCCCCCAGCCTCTGGCAACCATCATTCTATTTCGTGTCTCTATGAATTTGACTACTCTAGGTACCTCATATAAGGGGAATCACACAATCTTTGACCTTTTATGTCTGGCTTATTTCACTCAACATAAGGTCTTCAAGGTTCATCCATGTAGTAGCATGTATCATTCCTGTCTAAGGCTGTGTAGTATTTTTCAAATGTATATACCATATTTTGTTTATACATTCATCTGTTGACAAACATGAGGGCTATTCCCACCTTTTGGCTATTATGAATAATGCTATGAACACAGCTGTACAAGTACCTGTTTGAGTCCCTGCCTCTAATTCTTCTGGATACATACCCAGAAGTAGAATTGCTGGATCAGAGGATTATTTTGTGTTTAACTTTTTGAGGCCTAGTATAATTTTTTAAATAGGGAAAAGGAAGACTTTCTCTATGGAAAATTCCCAGCTGCCTTGGAAGCTCACTCTAAGCTAGACTGCCATGAAAGAGAACCCTACTGAGATTCTTTTTCAGTTCTTCTACCTTGCCCTGGGCACATTATCTAATCTCTTTAGACTTTGGTTCTCTGAACCTTGAAAAGATCTGGTTTGACCTAGAAGCCACTTGTTGGTCCCTTCGAGCTCAGAAATTCTATGACTCTATAATCATACTTCTTAAGTAGAATTCAGGATGAATCTCCCTTTGAATACATTTTTATGGAGGTTACATTTTAGGGCTTTTCTAAACAGAACTTTAGATGGAATCAGCACCTTCTTTTAATGTTAACCAAAAATCTTTAATCACATTTAAACAGATCAGCCGGAACATGGTGGAAACATCCCATGGCCCTTATGCCCAAGCAAAATGCCCTCAGATGGGTCCTATTGTACATTTGGGTTTGGTTCCCAATCAGTGGCCTCTGGGCATCTCACCAAGGAGCAAACCTCCATCCATGACCTAAGATGCCCCTGGGACATCCAGGGAGACAGAGATGGAATATTCCCTTTGGTCCTTTCTGTATCAGGATCCTAGGATATAATTAGGAGGCAGCTCCCAGAACAGATGTGCAGGGAGTTAGGTTGTAAAGTGTCCACAGAGAGAAGGGGGAGAGGAGTAAGGAGACATGTTGTCTGGAGATTCTAGGATTCTCAGATCATCTGATAAGTGATAAAGCAGCCCAGCTCTTAGAGGAAGGGGAGATGCTCTCAGAACTAGCCATAGTAAGGGAGGGGCCAGATGGTCTTCATAGTAGATCTGCCCAGTAGCACTGAATCTCAGGCCCCCGAGTCACAGGGCACAAGACATTTTCTCATCTCAAAAAAATTATTTTTTAAGGCAGAATGAAAGAAGGAATATTTTAAGGAGGGAATGAAGGTTAAAAGAACCTTGTCCCCAGGTTAATCATAATCTTATGAAATCCCAAAATGTCATTTTATTATTTTCCACTTCTAAGACTAGTCCTCCTTTCCTCTAGAGTTCAAAAATTAAAGGTAATCTAGTCTAGTTCCCTCATTTTTCAAACAAGGAAGCAAGTTCAGAAAGGGCCAGGAATGTACCCCAGTTATCCAGTTAACTAGCCATGAAGGTACAACCCCAATTCTTGCTTTGCTCCCCAGAACAGACCTTACACTTTTAAATCCCAAGAACATCAAAGCATTCTTAAAATGGCACACAAAATGGAAGACATGCCATTCATATGGGTCCCATCCACCAGCTCATTGAAAGACGCTGGCAATCAGCGACCATTCCTCAGAGAACTTGGAGGTACAAAATGCCTGTGCCTTTCCACCTGAATTAAACCAAACTCATAAGAAGGTCTGAGAGCCTCAACAGATTGAGGATGGGACTAGTTAATACTTTTAAGTGCACTTGAGATATAATCCAGGCAGAACCCCAAGGCTAAAATAAGTCCCATTCACACCACTATCAGAATATACTCCAGGTTTATTTGATCTTTCTGGACTCTCCAGCACTGGTTCAAAAGTCATTGTTAAGTTCTGATTCTTCCAATTTACAAAATAAATTTGAAGTCATCTCTGGCTTGTTCACATCTCTAAGTTATTAAGAATATTTAAAAAAATTTTAAATATTCTCCATGCAGCTGTTTCAAATCCACTTAATAGAACACTCTTCAATCTTCAAACTTCATCCAGTGGATGCTCTAATCCTGATATTTCCTTTTTTTAAATTGCATGGCCCCATTTGTGTAAATATTGATAGAGGTAATACTGCCCGTGTGAACTAGTTGGATCCCAGCCAGGAAGAAAAAAAAAATAATAATGAACGTGGTCAGGAATAGAGATGCTGAGACAGAGAACCCTCCATTCATATCATTTACTACTTTCATAATCAAACCTCTAAATGACCTCTCACTGGATGTGGTCTTAATATTACCTGTAGAAAGGCATGAAGCACCACGGTTAACAGCTTTACCTGTGAAGTCAGGCCACCTGGATTCAGTTTACAGCTGTGACATGTAACACCTGTACAGTCTTGGGGAGACTATTTAACTCACATAAACCTCAGTTTCCATATCCCTAAAGTGGGGCAACTGATAGTACCCACACTGAAGAGCTGTTTAGGACAGAATGATATATTCTCAGTAAAGCCTGGCACAGATTCATACTCATTTTAGCAACCAGGATATATACAGTCCCCACCCTTAGGAGCTGACTAAGCAGGAGAGGGGGTGGCCCGTGTTAAGTGTGACAGCCTGGGTGACACACCATGTGGAGGTATGTGGGTTGGGTCCTACTCCTGACCTTTGCCCTTTCTTCTGTGCTGTTAGAGACCAGGGGACCTTGGGGGTGAAATCTGGGGTCTTCCAGAGCTAATGATTACCTTATGGGGAGTCTACCACATTCTGTCTCAGTATTAGAAAGCTCACATGATTCTGTAATGAGCCACATTCTCTACTCTCGGCTTTGGCAATAACACATGATTATTTTGGTTACCATATGCCTTACTTGTTGTATTTCTCAGTTACCTCAGAACTTGGTTGGTGAAGAAGGTATGATTTGCCAAGTCTCTCTTTTATCTCATAAACAAGCCACTCTTCTCCACAGCACCATTTTTTGGCCCTATTTGATTCCAAAACAGCTGCCTGGTGATTCAGCTTAAAAAGAGTCATTGCCAGTGACCTAACTTTGACAGGCAGAGTACATCTGCAGTTCACCAAATGCATTTCAAGAGCTGCACTGGTCAATCCCAAGTTTCTTATACCGGACTACTGAAGACTATGCAAGGCTTCTTAATTATCCTGCCATTCAGAAGCAATATTTCCAAAGGCCAAATATCTCTTTGCAAGAAGAAAAACATGGCTATGTTGACTATCTGTTCCTTTTTGCCCAGTATCACAATCCCAAAAGCAAGGAAGCAAAAAAGAATCATAGGAAAGAAGAGTTCAGTCATCCTCTGGGAAATTGTGGTATCACCCATGGACAAAGCTCTAACACCATGTTAAATTTATGATATTATCTTCACCGAAGGTTTTAATGTCACTTCACAATTATTGACCCCAAAGGGATGCAGAGATCAATAGGACATGATTCCAATCTCAAAGAACCCCTACTCTGAAGTAGAAGAGATGCATAATTAAAGAATCATAATGTAATACGGTAAATGTAAGGTATTATAGGGACACTGGAAAGAGTGACTAACCCAAGGGACCACGGAAGAGGGAGACTGTCAAAGTTTGCTACAGTATTGGATGGCTTATTCAAGTTGAATAAATAAAGTTACCTATTTATGAATGCAGAGGGAATTGGTGGCAGGATGTTCGAACAGATGGAGAAAATGAGCAAAAAGAGGCATGGGATATGTAAGCGATTACAGTCCATTAGGGAGGACCGATGAGGCTGTAAAGTGTCAGAGCCAAGTTCAGGACAGGCTAGAATGGGACCCTAAGATCACCTGCATGGGCTTATAAAAAAAACCTGCTATAGCAATTAGCAGAAAGCGTTTTGGCAAACTGGCCAGCATCCTTGTCACACACTGGAGCTACCAAGATGCACATAAACAGCCATGGTCCTGGGTTTTCATGGAGCTTCCATTCTGGAGGAGGACAAAAAAAGACTTGGCTAGGAAAGGACAGAAGTGAAGATCAGAGAGAAGAGTGTATGTAAAGTCCAGGACTTGAAGGAGTGTTGTCAATACCAGGCCAAAAGAGAGGACGTCACTGTGGTTGGGGCTGAATGAGTAAGCACCAGAGTAGCAGAGACGCTGTTGCTGCCAAGAGCCATACTGCTTGTTCAAAAAAAAAAAAAAAAAAATTCTGGTCTGTATTACTGGGTTGGTTTCTTTTTAATGCTAAATCTATGATGTAACAACTTGAAATTTCTGATGCCTTCCCCCCTAGAATTTTAAAAATCAGGTTTTTGTTTTGTTCTGTCACCATCTTTGAGAGCTGGAGGAAACAGGCATGAATACATCACTGCTTTTGAGGCACTCAGAGTAAGCTGGGACAGCCAGCCATGGAACAGCCTCGCGGCATGGGGAGAGAGAGAAGCACTCATCAAGGCATGTGGCACATGCCCTGGGGACATGAGGGAGCCACTGAGGACTTAAGGGCCACTGGGAGACCTTCACTCAGGAGACCTATTTCAAGGGAAACAGACTTTTAAATCCTTAAAACCCTAAGATTCTAAATGAGTTGTCCATTTTACCTTCTCTTTGGCCTGACTTTCATTTAGAGAGTTCTTTTAGCTTGTGCCAAATGAATATGGATGAAGTGCCTACTATTGCTATGGGCTGGGTCTTTACTTTGAAGTTTCCTAGGTGAAAATGGCTATTAGGCATTACCAGCCATTCACATTACTGTCTACCGGCAGAAGTACCACCCACTCAGAAGCAAGGAAGCAAAATTATCGTCCAGTTTTTCATAACTAAATTAAGGGAGGACAACAGTGACAAGGGTCATTTCTGGCAGGCAGGCAGGCAGGCAGGCAGGCAGGCAGGAAGGAAGGAAAAAAGAAAGAAGGAAAAAGCAAACCTTTCTTTTTGAGTGAGGAAGTCAAGAAATCACCAGAAATAGCATCATTTGTTAGGAAAGATTCTCCAATCCTTTAAGTTTGTCATTAAAAAAATTTTTTTAAAGGAATCAAGCAACTTGAGAGACAATACATGAATTCTGCCTTATCCTTCCACTTTTTTTTTTTTTAAAGATTTTATTTTATTTATTTGAGAGAGAGAACACAAGAGGGGTTAGGGTCAGAGGGAGAAGCAGACTCCCCACTGAGCAGGGAGCCTGATGCAGAACTCGATCTCGGGACACTGGGATCATGACCTGAGCCGAAGGTAGTCGCTTAACCAACCAAGCCACCCAGGCGCCCTCCACTTTTCTGACCAACAATTTCTATGAGGGGTGTTCTTGTCCACAGATGCTTGTTCTCATGGTGATTTGGGTGAAGAGCAGGACATGTGGATGCCAGCACATGCAGGAAGGAGCGTCATTCATTCATTCATTATTTCAAAAATAGAGATTAAAGACGTAAAAATTGGTATTATCCTCAGAAAGGCAGTGAGAACCTATCTGCAAACCACACACATTCTGGAACATGGATTTCCTCATGTTAAGTCTGGTCTATGTGTCTTTCCAGTATTTTTTATTGCATCTGGAAAAAAAACTCCTGGATTATATGAAATAAAACAGCCTATGTAGATATATAAACATCGTGCTTCAGTGAGGATGCAAATAGAAACAGAAATGAAGGAGGAGAAATAATAACCGACACCACAGAAATACAAAGGATTATACGAGAATATTGTGAAAGGTTTGTTATATGCCAACAAATTGGACAGTGGATAAATTTCTAAAAACAGCTAGCCTTCCAAAACTGAATCAGGAAAAAACAGAAAATTTAAACATAGCGGTTACTAGCAATAAAATTGAATCAGATATTTAAAAACTCCCCAAAAACAGAAGTCCAGGACCAGGACCACAGGTAAATTCTATCAAACATTTAAAGAAAAGTTAATACCTATTCTTCTCAAACTATTCCAAAAAACAGAAGAGGAAGGAAAGCTTACAAATTCATTCAATGAGGCCAACATTACCCTGATACCAATACCAGATAAAGATACTACAACAAAAGAAAACCACAGATCAATGTCTCTGATGGACACAGATATAAAAATCCTCAACAGAACACTAGCAAACCAAATCCAATGATGCATTTTAAAAAATCATCTTTTTTGATTTGGTTGAGCGTCTTGACTCTTGATTTGGGCTCAGGTCATGATCCTGTGGTCTTGAGATTGGACCCTGTGTCAGGCTCTGCTCTCAGTGGGGAGTCTGCTTGAGATTCTTTCCCTCTGCCCCTCCCCCAATTCTTGTGCACTCTCTCTATAAATAAATTTAAATAATAATAATAAATCACCACCATGATCAAGAGGGATTTATTCCAGGGATGCAAAGATGATTCAATATTCACAAATCTATCAACATGATACATCACATTAAGGAAAAAGGATAAAAACCATATGATCATCTCAAAAGATACAGAATAAGCATTTGACAAAGTACAACATCCATTCCTGATAAAACTCTCAATAAACTAGGGCTTGAGGGACCATACCTCAACATAATAAAGGCCATATATGAAAAACCTACAGCTACAGCTAGTATCATACTCAATGATAAAAAACTAAGAGCTTTTCCCCTAAAGTTAGGAACAGGGCAAGAAAGTCAACTCTTACCACTTTTAGTCAACATAGTACTGGAAGTCCTAGCCATAGCAATCAGACAAGAAATAAAATACATCTGAATTGGTAAGAAAGAAGTATTTGCAGATGACATGATACTATATACAGAAAACCCTATAGACTCTACCAAAAAGCTACTAGCACTGATAAATGAATTCAGTATAGTTTCAGGACACAAAATTAATATACAGAAATCGGTTGTACTTCTAAACACTAATAATGAAGTAGGAGAAAGAGAAATTAAGAAAACAATCCCATTTACAATTGCACTGAAAAGAAAAAATACCTAAGAATAAACTTAACTAAGGAGGTGAAAGACCTGTACTCTGAACATTATAAAACACTGATGAAAGAAATTGAAGATGACATAAACAAATGGAAAGACATTCCATGCTCATGGATTGGAAGAACCAGTACTGCTGAAATGTCCATACTAACCAAAGCAATCTACAGATTTAATGTAATCCCTATCAAAATACCAACAACATTTTCCACAGAACTAGAATAAATAATCCTACAATTTGTATGGAACCACAAAAGACCCCAAAGAGCCAAAGCAATCTTGAAAAAGAACAAAGCCAGAGGTGTCACAATCCTAGATTTCAAGATATACTATAAAGCCACAGTAATCAAAACAGTATGGTACTAACACCAAAGTAGACACATAGATCAGGTGAAAAGAATAGAGACCCCAGAAATAAACTCATGCTTATATGGTTAATTTATTTATGATAAAGGATCCAAAGATGTACAATGGGGAAAAGACCATCTTTTCAATACATGGTGCTGGGAAAACTGAACCCTTAATGTGAAAAAAAAACAAACAGAAATTCGGCCACTTTCTAATACCATACACAAAAATAAACTCAAAATGGATTAAAGACCTAAATGTGAGATCTGAAACCATAAAAATCCTAGAAAAAAATATAGGCAGTAATCTCTTTGACATCAACCATCACGTTTCTCTAGATGTCTCCTCTGGCAAGGCAAACAAATGCAAAATTGAACTGCAGGAATGAATGAATGAATGAATGAATGAATGAATGAATGAATGAATGAATGAATGAATGAATATAAAAAACTACTGGAACTATATCAAAATAAAAAGCTTTTACACAGCAAAGGAAACATCAACAAAAAGGCAACCTACTGAATGGGAGAAGATATCCTCAAATGATGTATCTGATAAGGGGTTAATATCCAAATATAAAGAACTTATACAACTCAACACCAAAGAACCCCCAAATAATTCTATTAAAAATGGGCAGAGGACCTGAATAGACATTTTTCTAAAGAATACATATAGATGGCCAACAGACACAGGAAAAGATGCTCAACATCACTAATCATCAGGGAAAGGCAAATCAAAACCATGATATAACCTCACACTTGTCAGAATGGCTAAAATAAAAAAAAATAAGTGTTGCTGAGGATGTGGAGAGAAAGGAACCCTCATGCATTGTTGAGAAGAAAGCAGATTGGTGCAACCACTGTGGGAAACAGTATGGAGGCTCCTCAAAAAATTAAAAATAGGGGCACCTGGGTGGCTCAGTCATTAAGCGTCTGCCTTCGGCTCAGGTCATGATCCCAGGATCCTGGGATCGAGCCCCACATCTGGCTCCCTGCTAGGCGGGAAGCCTGCTTCTCCCTCTCCCTCTCCCCCTGCTTGTGTTCCCTCTCTCACTGTGTCTCTCTCTGTCAAATAAATAAATAAAATCTTAAAAAAAAAAAATTAAAAATAGAATTACCATATGATCCAGTACTTCCACTACTGGGTATTTGCCCAAAGAAAACAAAACACTAATTGGAAAAGATATATGCACCCCTATGTTTATTGCAGCATTATTTACAATAGCCAAGATATGGAAGCAACTCAAGTGTCCATCGATAGGTAAATATATAAATAAGATGTGGTACATGTACACACACACACACACGCCATGGAATATTAAAAAGCATGAGATCTTGCCATTTGCAACAACATGGGATGGACCTAGAGGGTATAATGCTAAATAAAATAAGTCATTCAGCAAAAGACAGATATCTTACGATTTTTCTCTTACGTGGAATTTAAGGAACAAAGAAAAAAAGACAGGAAAAAAGACTCAAACACAGAGAATTGGTGGTTGCCAGAGGGAGGGAGGTGGGGGGGGTGAAATAGATAAAGAGGATTAAGAGTACACTTACCCTGAGGAGCACTGCGTAATGTATAGAACCGTTGAAACATTACATTGTAAACTTGAAACTAACACTGTATGTTAACTATACCTCAATAAAAATAATTGTACTTTGATGCTAAGTCTTATTAACTAAGAAGTTAATAAAGTAATAACTTCTTTTTAATTTTGATGAAAAAAGTAACATGTTCAAGACATTGCAGAATATGATTTTTTTGCTTTTGAAGATTGGTTACCCATATATTTACATTTCCTATTATCACCAGGAGCCAATATTGCCCTCAGCTGAGAAAAGAAATAAAAACACTGAGAGCTTTGGTGATCTGCCCAAGGCTATTAAGGATGTAAATGACAGGGAGGGCAGGAATTCAATTTTATGTCAGCTATTGTCTCATTCCGGGATACCAGGAGCTAACTTGACCTTGGAAAGAAAGACTTTCCTGTTTGGGGTAATTATTAACATTGTTAGGGCTCTACACATCAACTGATTAAAATCATGATGATCATGAAGATGATAAACCCTAAAGTGAAGCCTCCACACAACTCAACAGGAAGACAATCCATGTCAACACAAAGCAGAAGTACAATGGGAGGGGGGCAGGAGTTCAGGGCCCTGGGGAGACGGGATGGTCACTGATCAACCACAAAGGTCTCCCACACACGCCATTCATTATTCAACTGCCTCCCTTGCTCTCAGTATAAAAGAAAGAGAGGGAACTCAGAGGCACCCAAAATAAAATCAGCGTCGTTCCGATCATCCTCAACCTTTTTGCAACTAACCACACTTCAATTATTTAAGTGGTTAAAAAATTAGAGGTTGGTTTTTTAGATTTTAAAAAAGTCATTTTTCTACCTTTAGTAATTATACACTCACATACAAAAGCAATTTCCTAACCAGATCCTGAAAATGGCCAAGTTAAACACACCCATATCTTTACCTCTAATTATAGATAGAAAGTGCCAAAATATTTTAAGATTTGATTTAGGCAAAATACAAAGTAACAGTAATGACGTGGAGCTACTTTAGAATACTTTAGATCATTTTTAATTAAACCCAACAGAGTTAGAAATCAAGTGTTAGAAATCAGGTGTTAGAAATCATCTTCATGATCATCATGATTTTAATCAGTTGATGTGTAGAGCCCTAACAATGTTAATAATTACCCCAAACAGGAAAGTCTTTCTTTCCAAGGTCAAGTTAGCTCCTGGTATCCCGGAATGAGACAATAGCTGACATAAAATTGAATGAATGAATCAGGTGTTAGAAAGCAAGATGAAGTACATGACATGCAATGTCTCAAAGCTCCCTGGAAATATCCAAAAGGAAGTGTCAATGGAAAAAAAAAAAAGCCAACTGTTCTGGCTTCTAACAAACATGGGTTTTACTCTAAAGGTATGTTTGTTTGTAAACACACCTATGCACCTGCATGCACTCATGCAAACACACACCTTTCAATAATTTATTTCTGGGGCGCCTGGGTGGCTCAGTCGTTAAGCGCCTGCCTTCGGCTCAGGTCATGGTCCCAAGGTCCTGGGATCGAGCCCCGCATCCGGCTCCCTTCTCAGTGGGAAGGCTGCTTCTCCCTCTCCCACTCCCCCTGCTTGTGTTCCCTCTCTCGCTGTCTCTGTCAAATAAATAAAATCTTTAAAAATAATAATAATAATAATTTATTTCTGTTGGAGTCATTACTGTATCCCATTTGAGCTCCCCCCACCCCCAATAAAAACTTTTAATACAGACAGGATACTCTCTAGAATGTTTTGCCTGGGCTAATATTGCAGAGCTTATTAACCAGTTAATAAGAAAATCTATGTCTAAATTCAAAAATAGGGGCGCCTGGGTGGCTCAGTCGTTAAGTTTCTGCCTTCGGCCCAGGGTCCTGGGATCGAGCCCCGCATCGGGCTCCCTGCTCGGCGGGAAGCCTGCTTCTCCCTCTCCCACTCCCCCCTGCTTGTGTTCCTTCTCTCGCTGTGTCTCTCTCTGTCAAATAAATAAATAAAATCTTAAAAAAAAAAAAAAAGAAAGAAAAGGAAAAAAGTATAAAAAAACAAAAATAACAGAACATGTGACTCCATTGGCAGGATTCCAATAAAAACCCAGGGATGTTTTGTCACGTGTATACGGCATTCCTTCATCAGTGAAGTAACTGGCTGTTCAGAGAAGGCAGGTGTGAGAAGAGTTCAGGGTCATCACACCTGTCACCTCTCTACCAACAGAAAATGAGGATGCAGCTCTGCCAAGAGGAACAGTTGTGAAGGACTTTAGATCTAACAAGGAAGATCTAACACTGAGGATCATTCTAGCTTTTATTACAGAGTTTGAATCATGATGGTGTTTGAACATCACATGTTCACCTTTATATTTTAGGATAACAACAAAGTTGGATGCAATTCAAAAGACTCAAGGCAAATATTTCACACATGTTGGGTGAATGAATAGAGGTTCGACGAGACTGATGGTCTGGTTTCCGGTTTGGTTTCTGGATTGTTTGTAACTTTGTGAGATTTCCCCTTTTCACCAGGTTTTTTAAAGCATTTCTTTGGATGTGCTAAGTTCATACTTAGCCTTGAGGTAAGGGAAGAAATGAGTATCTCAATGGCCAAATCAATCTCATTGGCCCCAAACCTTCCTCAACTTCCAAGCCAGGCTAAAGGGATAGTGGGGTTAGTTTTACCTGTGATGGTGATAAAGGAGATAAAGGAGAAACCCAGTTCTTTCTCCATCTTATTCTTTCCTGTTTTCCAAACTCTTACATTTCAAGCTCTGATTACAGCAATTTTCACAGTAAAGTCAACACTGCTTAATCAGAGAACTATTGGCATAAATGGAAAAACTCCAGCCCAGGATTTTGGTGGAGAATTTCTTGTTGTTGTTATGACACTAGCTAGAACTCCAAGTTCTTAGTAAGGAGAAAAATGTACCATGCGATTTTTAATATCCAATGGGACACAGAAAGAAAGAGACTGAATTTAACATTTGCCAGAGAACCAGCAACCCTGGGCTACAGCCAAAGTCTGAACATTGGCCTCCCTGTTCCCAGAAGCTCATGCAGAAGCTGACTTTTCAAACTGGATGAGGAAGTGGGACTGAAAAATATATTTAAACAGATGTTTTAAAAATTAGAAAATAAGAGGGTCTTAAAATACTTCAAGCTCTGAGAAACTCGTCTATAAAAAAGTGGCAGAAGTTGACCATTTTCACTTAACTGTGCCTGATTTCCTCATAGGAGTCTTTAATAGACCGATCTGAAACTTCAGGCCCTTGCTTTCTGAGGATGATGTTAAGGTGGAGTTGTTCTATACACACAGATATGAAGCATTATCAAACCTCCTTTTGGCGTTAAAAAAAAGTAATGCCCCTGATCCTGCCCCATAAATACTAGACTTCTTTAATGTGAAGTTGGATATTTGATGTTTAAGCTGTATACCTAGAGAATTACCATCTCAATAAAGTATCTATTAAAGATGAGTAAAAATATTTAACTACTTCATTTCCTAGAGTAGAATCTCCACTTACAACATGTAAGGTATTTTTACTTCAAACATCATCTATACCTTGAGCAGATTATCAACCTGACCTGCATCCCTGATTCTTTACTGACCAAAAAAGAAATGATCATTTCTGCATAAACAATAGTAGGAAAAGGAGGATGAGAAAGCACCAGTGCCATGACTTCCAGAGATTAAGATATAGCCCCTTCTTCTTCCCTGACCCCCGACCCAATCTCTGGAAGCTCTCGGCCTTAGACTGGCTGTGCTAGGCCCCGTAAAACCCAAAGGAGACAGAGAGTCTGCCCTGAAATCATATAGGTCACCTGGAGATGCTACCATCACAAAACTCATCAAGGCAGCCGACTGAGCTGGACAAAACAAACATCCCCAGTGCCAGCCATTCAATTCACCCTCTGGTGGAGATTAAGCAGGTCATTCCATGGAAAACATTACCGGAAGTCTCCCTCCCCATTATGGAAAGACTGATAGGAAAGCAGAACCCAGCTTGAACACCTCCAAATAATGTTAAGTTGGTTCTCAACCGTGGGTGCCTAATCAGAAGCACTGGGGAAGCTTCTAAAAGTCAATCTCAAAGCTCATCAAAAACTAATGATGTATTGTATGGCGACTAACATAATAAAATTAAATAAAAAAATTAAAAATTAAAAAAAAATAAAAGGTCAGGCCACATTCCAAGAATACTCAGCTTTGACTCTCTGCAGGTGGTACCTGGATGGCAGCAGCAAATCTCCCCAGGTGATTCCAAAGTGCAGCCAAGATTGAGAAGGACTATTTCCAACGTCTTTTGGCCTGATAAACCTAGCAGTCAGGAGACGGCGACGTGGGTGCCAAAACTCAAGACACTGAACTGGTGATAAAGGCGTACCTGTTACCTGCAGAACTTCCATCAGAACCAGCAGAGGTCCTGTGAGTCAATTCCACACCCCCCAACCCCCAACCCTACAATTCAGCTGTGGTTGGCAGGATGGCCCAAGCCCATCCTCTCAACTGTGCCTTGGAATTCAGCAAAAGCAACCTTAAGGTTCTATTCCTCTCCCTCCTAATCATTTGTTTCAAGTGATGCAATACTTGGTAAAGAACATATGTACCATGCTTCCTAAACTCATAATTTAATACATGAACACTAATCATTTTATTATCTTATGATCTGAGCATGGTACTTTGTTACAGTTTCACCTTTGGAATCGGGAAAGGAAAAATTCATTTTTCACAGAAAAAATTATTCGGCAAACAACAGAGAAGGAATGGACAACAAAGACCTAAGCAAGTAATATTAGAAACAATAAGTCCATTTTTGGTTTTTGAATTTGCCCCAGTAATAATCTTGTATTTCTGGAGTGCCATTTCATTTGCAGACCACTTCCTTTTGCTCATGTTGGCTTAGGAAGTAGATAGAGCATGTGTTGTCGGCATTTAACATTTGGGACAATGTAAGACCAGGGAGGTTACATGGCCTCCCCAAGGACTAGGGTGTGCAGCCACGGCCTACAGATAAAATCCACTCGTGGCCTGTTTTTGTATGGCTCATAAGTTAAGAATAGCATTTACATTTTGCAAATAGAGTTTCCAAGTGAGCCCACTCACTCGTTGGCACCTCTCTTATGGGTGATTTTGCACTATGACAGCAGAGCAGAAAAGAGATTATATGGCCCTGAAAGCCAAAAATATTTATTCTCTGGCCCTTTACAGAAAAAGATTGCTGACTCTTGTCCAAGACCCACAGGGGAGTGGGGTTTATGACCAGAGCAGAGTCCAGATTTTTGAGAGCCAATCCAGTGTTCTTTCTACTCAACCTTGTGCCTCTCTGTAAGCCTGTGGTCCATCCCAAGCATTTTTTTGAGGGATAAGAGGAAGTTCACAAAGCATAAATGTAGGTACTTGGAATAGAAAGAAAGAAGGCATTGAGAAGGGAGCCAGATAACAGCAAATGAGGAGGCGACAGGAGAGGAATCTGATCCCAGCAGAGACCATATCCAGAATCTCACCTGATTTAGATGATTTAAATGATGAGATTTGGAAACTTCTAAGTTGAGATTTCAGTTAGATTTGAGACTTAGAGTTCATGCTGGAATGGGACAAATATATTTTGCATGTGGAATTAACATGAATGGGGGGGCAAAGGGCAGACTGTACTGGGTTGAATAATGTCCCCCTAAAATTCATGCCAGCCCCATACCTCAGAAAGTAACTTTATTTAGAAATAGTCAGTAATAAGCAAGGAAAGGATTGCTCGGACTGTAAAACAAAGAAATAGTAACTTTATTTAGAAACCTTTGTAGGTATAATCAAGTTCTGATGAGGTCATCCTTGGGATGAGGGTGGGCTCTAATCCAATGATTGGTCTCCTTATAAGAAGAGGGAAATTTGGACACAAAGAGGGGAATGCCATGAGAACAGAGTCACACAGGAGAGAACTCTATGTGACAACAGGCAGGGACTGGAGTGACATGTTTACAAGCCAAAGGGTTCCAAGGATATCTAGCACCACCAGAAGCTAGGAGAGAAGCATGAAACATAGGCTTCCTCAGAGCCTCCAGGTGGAACCAATCAACCTTGACTTCAGGCTTCCCGCCTCCAGAACCATGAAAGAATGTGTTTCCATTTTAAGCCACCCTGTTTAAGGTACTTTATTACAGCAACCCTAGGAAACTAACGCAGATTAGTGGTCAAGAGGAGTGGTCTTTGAAGAAGAATCAAGACCAAGAGAAAAGGAGGGAGTCGTGGAGCGCCAAACCCCATAAAGAAGTTTTTGTTTAAAACACAAACTCAGAGTACCTCTAGAAGACCTTAGTGGAAAACAAAATGAAACAGAAACCCAGAGTCCCTGATGATTCGATCTAATTGGGTTTTACAAACACATGTTGCCAAGGTACGCAGAACTGACTAACATTTAAGCTTTTTCTTCCCAGTGGATCTGTTTACAAGCCCATCCCCTAAATTCCAGGCTTTCTCCCATCACCCCTCCATGAATGGGAAACAAAATGCATTTTACAACACAGGAAAATAGATTAACTAAAATCTCTGCAAGGATGTTCCTGACATACCTCTTTTCTGAAATAACCTGAAATTTCCACAGATGGCCTAATTTTTAAAATACTTTGTACAGTGGACCCTTGAACAATGCAAGAGGTGGGGCACCTACCCTGCATAGTCAAAAATCTGCATACAATTTTTGACTCCCCCAAAACTTAACTACATAGCCTGCTGTTGACCAGAAGCCTTACCAATAACAGTCGATTAACCCATATTTTGAACATCTGTTATATACTGTAGTCTTACAATAAAGAAGCTAAAGAAAATGTTAAGAAAATTATAAGGAAAATACATTTACAGTACTGTATTTATTGAAAAAATCTGCATGTAAGTGGACCTACACAGTTCAAACCCGTGTCGTTCAAGGGTCAACTGCATAAGTGATTAAAAAAGAATTACACACTTTTTTAAAGATTTATCTGAGAGTTGGGACACCCGGGTGGCTCAGTAGGTTAAGCGTCTGCCTTCAGCTCAGGTCATGATCCCAGGGTCCTGGGATTGAGTCCTGAATTGGGCTCGCTGCTCAGTGGGGAGCTTGCTTCTCCTTTTGCCTGCCCTGCCTGCCGCTCTCCCTGCTTGTGCTCTCTGCCTGACAAATCAATCAATCAATCAATCAAATCTTAAAAAAAAAGATTTATCTGAGCGAGAGAGAGAGAGAGAGAGAGAGAGAGAGCATGAGCAGGGGGAGGGGCAGAAGGAGAGGAAAAAGGAGAGAATCTCAAGCAGATTCTCCACTGAGCACTGAGCCCAACACAGGGATCCATCTCAAGACCCTGAGATCATGACCTGAGCAGAAACCAAGAGTGGGCCGCTCAACCAACTGAGCCACCCAGGTGCCCCAGAATTGTACACTTTCAATCAGATACAATACATGTATCCAAACAATGTATCACAGAACCATCAGTCACTTCTAGAAACTCCCAATGGCTCAGTATGCACCTCTTACATTGCTTGGCACCAGATATTCTAAAGGCTAATTCTCCAACCAAACCCCACATACACACATTTTTCAGCACAACATTTTTGAAGGTTGAAACAAGATACATTCCTCCATTTCTTCAAAAGTGTAAGAAAATGGTGGTAAAGACATGAGGTTGCAAACACAATATAAAGGTAAGTCAAAAATTGGGTGCATCCTATGTTCCTATGCAATTCAGTCACTGAATAATAAAAAACTTAGATTGACTGCTTTGAAACTCTTTGTAGACCATATATAAAATATACATGAATACAGTTGCTACAAGTTCATGATAAAGTTGTCCTTGGGGGCCGCACTAAAGCAATGCTGGCACTTTAGCAGCTAAATTCTTTTTAGTAGACCCACAAGAGATTCATCTGAGACAGAGTATTCTTCTTTATCATGATGTCCTGTTGTATCTTGGTATCAATTATTTTAAATAAACTATTTTTGATCTAGATTCTTAATGAACTCAGAATTTTCCAGTGGATTTGCCTTCCAGTATACCATATACAATTGTTATTTGCCTCCTCCTCCCACATTCTTGTTTCATTATTTTCCTATGTTTTGAAATATAATTGTATTTTTTTAAAGATTTTATTTATTTACTTGAGTGAGAGAGAGAGCACAAGGTGGGGGGTGGGGCCGAGGGAGAGGGACAAACAGACTCCCCGCTGAGCAGGGAGCCCAATGCGGGACTCGATCCCAGGACCCCAGGATCGTGACCTGAGCCAAAGGCAGGCACTTAACCGACTGAGCCACCCAGGTACCCCTGAAACATAACTGTATTTTAAATAACCAGTGGTGATACCAAAACAAATACCAACTTGATACTAGTACTTTATGAGAGCCTAATGCTAGTTGGGACATAAGCCTCACGCTCCTAAACCATCACTTAGCTCCAAAAATAAAGAAAGAAAACCCACCGATAGCTCTGAGTGGTCTGCAGGGCATTCATGACACTATTTCCTAAGATTGGGCATTCTGGAAAAGCCCAAGATTTCTACTGTGCCAGTGGAGAAATTAATGGGGCATCTTAGCTGTACAAGTAAACGTATGTGTCTTCCTTTTCTCAGCACCCGAACAAATCAATCTAAATGCCTGCATTTCTGAATCACTGGGGACCACCACAATACTGTACAGAGCTAAAGTTCATCACATTCTTCTGGAGTTTGAGCTCCAGAGTTTCTTTGGCTTCTGACCAAAGCACTCCGTCAATCTTTCTTGTCCAAAGCCATATGCTATCTAGAGAAGGAAAGCATGCATCCACAAGTAGGGTCAATGCCCCTGCGGCGCTTTACCTTATTCTGCTCACACACGTACTGTATCCTCAGAGTGTCCATGGCTCTGATCATGGCTTGCATGGCGGTGAATATGTTTTGGTAAACCAACTTCGTGAACCCCTTTCTATCTTCATCGCTGTAACCAGACCCATGGATGATTCTCATTTGCTTGATAAAGGTGCTTTTGCCACTTTCACCAGTTCCTGGTAAGACAACGTAAGGGGAAAACACAGTCAGTGCTCTTTGAAAGGAGCACACTGGGCAAGAAAGAAAGGAGCACACTGGGCAACACCTCCTGGCGCTGTTGGTCTGTATTACGAAGACTAGGTTGATGGGGTGAACTTGAACTTGGAAAGGGCCTGCCAGTAGTAGTATCCTAGACCCCAGGCAGAGGGATCCCATCTTGTACCTTGTGCTTTGGAAGGCCTGATCTCTCTCTCTCTCTCTCTCTCTCTCTCACACACACACACACACACACACTTTATTAGCGGTACACGAGTGTCTCTGTCCCTTGGAGTAATTCTAACCATCAGCTCTTGTAACTAACACTGTCTTGGCCCCAGGGAACTGCTCCCCCACACCCCTTGTCCTAAGTTCCTTCGACAATTGGCAACGGTCTGAAAGCCCCGAACATTTGAGGGTTTCATCACTGCCAATACAGCAGTGACGGTGATGGGGGCTGCCTCAGAACTCAGAGAGCATTTGAGCAGGAGGATAAAAGTCTGATTCACCTGTCAATTCCCGCCTTTTGGACACACGAATACAAGTGATCCTTGCACAATCAACCACCATCCCCAGTTGCGCCCACTGTCTGTATTCTTGCTCCTCCTCCCATTCCAATTTGTAGTTCAGGAGCTCCTCCAAACTCACAGACCCTGCACATGGCAGCTGAGGAACAGTTCACAGTATCAAACCATTCCTACTGCCCTGAAATCAGTAGAGATGTCCAGGTGTAAGGAGTGAAATATGCCAGGACTTCACGTTACTATCAGACTGAGATATTGCTTCAAAGGACAATGACAGTTATAGTGTAAGTGAAAGAGATTTCTATGATGCAATTAAAATATTTTCTAACATTCCCTGTGATAATTTACTGTACCTAAAACTAATATAATGTTACATGCCAATTAGATCTCAGTAAAAAAGGATAATTTATTGTATGAGACCCCATTACCATGTTTGTATTCTTGCTCCTCCTCCTCCAAACTCACAACCACAAGTCATGTTATACTTGTGGTCCATTTTCAAATCTCTGTATTGCTTTAAGAATTCTGTAACAATTCAGGTTGATGTGCCCCCAGCAGGGTAAAATTTCTTCAGATTGAAATTAATGAGAAACTATCTCAGAACTAAAATGATTCAAGATAAATTCTAACTTTGAATGGGTGAGTTATACAGTATTCAAATTATATTTTAACAAATCTAGTGCAAAAAAAAGTTGTCTCAGTATTTCTGTCAAAAGAACACAAATTACATGAAGATCTTAATTAAAATATAATTAGTGATTTTTCTATAAGGGCAGAAAAAACTGTGGAATAGGAAATGATTAATTATAAAATCTTTACTACTTACCCATATCTCATTGGCCCAACAGAATACCCAGACAGTGCAATTATAGATAAATTCAATCATCTTTGATACTTTGCTGACCCTGAGTCACATAAAAACCAGAGTTGTACACACCTTTTTTGACATCTTAGTTATGAAGATACGTTCATCATGGTAAGAGGATAGAACAGATTGATAACAGGTTGTTAGCTTGATTATAATCTGTAACTATTTCAACTTACAGGATGTGGGTTTCTATGTGGACTCTTACCTGGGCCCTGCAAACATCAGGGTAGGGCCTATCACAAGGGCCTGAGAAACACTTAAGAGACTCGATCAATTTTTCCACATGGATAGCTGAGATACACCTGTTAGCGTTTGATAAGATTTTTCCTTGCAAGAAAAAAATGTTCCTATAGACTGACCTTTTCAAAACACAAACCTGCTTTTCTATCTCCCCAACCTCACTCAAACCCTCAACAGCTAACTTCCCAGTCTTCTCAGGAAGAAAGACAAACCTCACTACGGCCATCATGGCTGTGTGGTCTGGCCCCTTGGTCTTCACCAGCCTCCTCTCACATAGGCTTCCTTCCACCCTCTACTTTCTGGCACACTGGCCTTCTTGCAGATCCTCCCTTCTCACTGTCTTTGCTCATGCTCTGCATATTCCTGGAATGTTCTTCCTTTGTCCTGCTCGCCTTGGCTCATGGCCTCCCTAATGAAGTTAGGTTCCCCGACTGGAAGTTCTCATGGTACCAATTGTAGCAACATGTTCTGGTTGCACTTTTGCCTATTAAAGTCATTCTCCATTTGACATGTGTCTCCCCTACTAGCTCCTAAGCTCCATAACAAGAGATGGGGGCCATGTTTGTTTTTACTCACATTGTCTCCCCTTGTGCCAGGATAACGTCTGACACTTGGCACATGCTTAATAACCATTTAAGTTACTTTAAATTGTGGTAAAATAGACATACAATTTAGCATCTTCCTCATTTTTAAGTGTTCAGATCTTAGGTGTTAAGTACATTCACATTGTTGCATAATCTCCAGAACTCTTCCTCCTGCACACGCGTTAAACAACTCCCCGACTTCCCGACTCCCTGCTCCAGCTCCAGGGGACCACCATTCTACTTTCTGTCTCTATGAATGTGACTACTCTAGATACCTCATAAAAACAGAATCACACAGTATTTGTCTTTTTGTGGCTGGCTTACTTCACTTAGCATAATGTCCTCAAGGTTCACTCAAGATGCTGCATGTGACAGATTTCCTTCCTCTTAAAGACCTGAGTAGTACAGCAGTATTTTTTGAATACATGATCACAATTAAGAGTGTCCCCAACCTCAACTACCTGGATACTACAGGTATGGGCAACAGGGTAGGTTATCCTCTCCCAACCACCCCATGAGCTATGTGAGCAGCATGACTTCAATCACAGCAGGAACCACCACAAAAAGTGGGCAAGCAGGAGGCTTATCCTGATTCTCTGTGACCTTTCCTGGGTTATTCCTCCTTCCCAGTATTGGCAACTATTCAAGTAGTCACTGTGTGTCAGCTGTTCTATACAAACTATCTCCTATCTTCTTGCAACCACCCTACGAGATTTGTACCGTTCCCTTTGTTTTACAGATAAAAACCCTGGGGCTCACCAGATGTCCAACAACAGATGAATGGATAAAGTAGATGTGGTATGTGCGCGCGTGCACACACACACACACACACACACTGGAATATTACTCAGCCATCAAAAAGAATGACATTTTGCCATATGCAATGACGAGAACGGAACTAGAGGGTATTATGCTAAGCGAAATAAGTCAGAGAAAGACAAATACCACATGATTTCAGTCACGTGTGGAATTTAAGGAATAAAACAGATGAACACAGGAGAGGGGAAGAAAAAATAAAATAAGATGAAATCAGAGAGGGAGGCAAGCTGTAAGAGATGCTGAACTCTAGGGAACAGAGTTGCTGGAGGGGAGGTAGGTGGGGGGGGGATGGGGTAACTGGGTGATGGGCATTAAGGAGGGCACTTATTGTATTGAGCTCTGGGTGTTATATGCAACTGATGAATCACTAAATTCTACCTCTGAAACTAAAAAGAAAAGAAAAAGAAACCCGGGGCTCAGATTAGTTAAGTAGTCTCTGCAAAACCATACCATTAGCAAGAGAAAGACAGGGCTTTATTCAATGAGACTAATGAGAGACTCTTGTCAGGGAAAAAAGTCAAGGTCATGACCAGTAGGACTCAGCTATACCGGTCTAACAAAGACAAATGTGAGGTTCACATCCACACACTGAACCCAAACCTCATAGGGTTTGGGTTCAAGCCCTAGCAGAGCCACCATCTTGCAAACACAAGCTGCCAGGCTCAGGAAGAACTTTCGGACAGGTGCGTGTACTCACAAGTAGCCTCACTGCCACCTCACTTCACCTCCGGAGGTAGGAAGGGTGGGTGCTGCCTTCCGATGTCAGAGATGCCACTCGCCCGCTGTGAGTCAGCAAACAAGGTAAGGTTGGTGCCAATGCAGAGCTGGGGCTGGAAGCCGGGCTGCCGATGCCTCAGCCTTCAGGTTTCCCAAAGATATCCCTGAAGGAATTTTTTCCCCCTCCATCCCCTCAACAGTCAGGCCAGCCCCCTTGGAGCTCTCTAAGCACCTGGGACACCCCAGTCCCATCTCGTAATTGCTTGTTTGCAGATCTTTCACTACTTAGCCCAGTAAGGGTATAAAAGCTTGAAAGTCACACATTTGGGTACCATGAATACTGTCTGCTACAGAGTTGGCTGTCAAAGAATGGCAAAATGCAGGTATGAATGGAACAAATGTGAGAAGCCACAGTTTTCTTTTATAGGCCTTATACCCTGGTCAATCACATAAAAATAAGATATGAATTGTCTAAAGGATTGCAATGACATCAGGTGCCCCTGAAGCCACCATTTCATGATGACTCTCAGCTCTCCAAATCCCATACAATAAAGTGAGGACCTGTGGGAACCGTATACTGCCTGAACTTGGTCCCAAGTCCCAGATTACATTAGATCTCTGCTCTTACAGGATCCTGGGGTCCCTGAATCTCCTTTTGTCTAAGATGCTGCCGTGCATTCTTCTGTTCCACGCCAGCAAGGTTTGACCCATGGTCCAGGGCTACCTTACCCCAAGCAAATACTAATCCTTCTGCATTTTATACACCGTGAAGCTGATGTGAAAGGAGAGATTATGTGACTATCTCGAGGCAAGCTGTGATTTTGGCCCTGCGACCAGAAAAATTACTCAGGACTCAGCCCAAATTTCTACCAAGGTAGAGAATCTTTTTAGTTATAAAGGCCATTCACCTACAAGAGATTAAAGCCAACCCCACCACCAGCCTCAAACATAGTAACAGTTTTTAAAAGTCATTGACTTTTCCTTTTGGACAGGGAGCATTTCCAAAAGAAAATGTTAAAAATGATTTTAAATATTAATGAAAAAAGATACAAGCTTATTTGATAAACACCAGTATTTTTAAATATTCTTCAGTTTATATTGCAGTTATTTGAAGAATAAGAAACCAAACATGGAGGAAAAAAGGCCAGGTTAAAGGCAAAAGAGAGATTGAGAGACATGCTCCACTGGGGGGCTGAGGTCCAGAGAACAGAGTCTCAGGGTGGGAGGTCCACTGCCTCTCACATAAGCTGCAACATGGATATCCCAGTTAGAACCTTCTTTGTCCAAAAGGGAAACTGAAAACTAGAGAGATTACATAGTTTATTTAATCTTTGCCCAAGGTCGCTCAGCTTGGAAGTGCTGGGTCTTGGGTCGAAATTCAGGTCTGTGTTGGTATGTGCCTTTCCCATGATAACACCTTGTGCTAGTTTTACACTGAGCGTTTCCCCAAATAAATGGTCAAGTCCCACCCTCTTATCGTTTTAAGCGCAGTCTTTGTCTGGTACTGACACTGCAACACTCGGGACTTTATCTCGAATCCTTCAGAGCTCTGCTCTAAGTGAGATGTTTCCAGCAGCGGATGGGGGCAACAGAGGGGAAAGGTGGGGCTCTCTCTGCCATGACCGCTGTGACTGGGACCAACCAGAGGAACCAAGAAACTCAAGCTAAGGATCTGAGCTGACTTTCCGCATTTGTTCTCAGCAGAAACTCAACACTCATACTGAGTACAACTGTTTGTTCTGTGCAAGTAAAAGATCTAAAGGATAGGAGTTTTAGAATGAAAATGATTGGTGACTGGAGGATTAGGTGACTTAGCTTTTACCTCCCACCTAATCACGTCAGTAGCATGGGCTATTCTGCTTTGTTTCTTGTCTCTTTGTGAGGACTTTCTCTCGGGTTCCCCACCCAAATCACCATGCTACAGCAGATAATGAAGACAACCTGAGCCCTCACTCCTGGAGCAGCTTTTTAGGTCACAGGGAGGGGGAATGCCTTTGGTGGGAAGGTGAACTTTGGTGTCAGGTTACCAAGGGATTCTATCTGAGGGGGGAGGTGACAAGGGAGGGTGGAGGAGGGGCAGAGGTGGGGGGACCCAGAAGGGACCATAGACTGGAAGGACTTTCACTCCTGGACCCAACGCTGTTAAAACACCAGACAGGCAAAGGAATAAAATTAAATCCATCTCCAGATTCTTTTTTTTTTTTTTTTTAAAGATTTTATTTATTTACTTGAGAGAGAGAGAATGAGAGAGAGAGAACACATGAGAGGCGATAGGGTCAGAGGACGAAGCAGACTCCCCGCCGAGCAGGGAGCCCGATGCGGGACTCGATCCCGGGACTCCAGGATCATGACCTGAGCCGAAGGCAGTCATTTAACCAACTGAGCCACCCAGGCGCCCCCCATCTCCAGATTCTGTTCCAAATATTAATAAAGGAATTGGTTCTTTTCCCCCATTTAGTTTTTACTTCAACGTTTGAGTATTTGGAGGAAAAAAAAAAACCCAACAATGGTTATAAGTACTTTTAAACTTTCATTAAGTTTGAGGTTCTTGCTCTCTGTCATCCTACAACTAGCCTCTGTAATGAAATCAGCGGGTAGCGTCTTGGTAAGGCACTTGGCTGGTAACAGATTCCCCCCAGAGGCTCCAGGACCAGTTCTCTGCCCCCTCGCTCTCTGGCTCAAACTGCGTATCAAGTAAGGCTCACATACTCCCCTGAGTCTCTCCCTGTTAAGCTCTGCCTGGGCTCTCTGCCTCTCCCCAGCCCCTTAAATGGGAGCTATTTCCTTTCCCAGAATAGCCACTCAATAAGTGGTTAAACTGAACACACATAGCTTGCTACTTTAGCATGCTTGGCATACGCCATATGTGTTCTGTTTCATAGAATTTGCGTTCTATTTCAAGTTAAAACTCACCCCTACAGGCTTTTTCTTTCTGTGGCTGAGGCACGTGCACCTTTCACCTTGCAGGGCTGCGGGCTATCCTACGAGGCTCCTGCCACTGGCATTTCCTTAATCACTGTCTCTCAAAACTCCATCATCTGAATACCCATCTTGTGACTTTTTTTCCCCATGTTCATATACCACCTTTATGAATTTTTATTATTCAGAAAAAATTTTTACTCAGGTTGTTATGAAAGGAAACACGAACCGTTATAAGTGAAAAATGAGTACCATTTGCCATGTGTTGTAACAACGTAAGACTTCAGCAATATTCCAAATGAAAACATCCTGTCTATCAGTGATCCAGGTATCACATTCTGGTAAATAATACATACAAATCACTATCCTCTTTCTGTGAAATTTGCCCTTTTACTTAAAGGAATCGCCCCTTCTTTTTTCTCTAGGGACCTCTGGAATTCTACCCATGAACCTCATCCAAGTACGAAAAAAAAAACAAAAAACAAAAAAAAACTGAGGGTTAAAACTCATGTTACTGAAAAGGGGCCAACAAAATGTCTTAGCACTAAAATTCTAAACTCTTTCTGAGATTTGAGAAAGCAATGTGAGATTCAACTTTCAGCTTAATTTTAAATACACAGAAAAGCTCATGGGGAAAAAAACAGTTGCTTTTTAGGAGCCAAGAGGGAAGAGAGGCCAAAGCAAAATAAATCCTTTGCAAGTGAAGACCAAGGACATTTGAACAGTAAGCCAATTGTTCTAAAGTTCACCTACAATCTTTTGTAAAGACAGCCTCCCCAAGGGCCAAAGCAAGGAGCTGATAAAGCTGCTCAGAGGGGCAGAGCCGTCTCCAATATTCTGGGATGTTTTCTGAAACCATCTGTGAGAAGCCATTGTCTTTTAGCTCAGCTTTACAGAAGACAAAAACAGAACAAAATGTAAGTCAAAACATAAACGGGGACACAATTCTGGATGTTGGTATCAATGATCTGAGACCTACAGGCAGACAAGGGTGTGGACCTACGGATGTGACCTGCAGGCTGGTTCTATAGGGCTTTATTTCTCTGCTATCTCTGGAGCCTAAAACACAGCACGCAGGAGGAACCTAAGGAATCCATATTTGGGAATGGTTATCTGTTGACTAAGACAACCAGGATGATCATGATTTTGAAAAGCAATAGGAAGTAGGTTTGTCTGGCCAAGAGAAGATTCAGGACCTGGATGGGGTCTGTTGAGTAGATAAAACACCCCCACACAGGAGCAGACACCCTGCAGGTTGCCCTTTCTGATGAGGACACGTGAGACCCAGTGCCAGCCAGGCAGGGAGGCTTGGGTTCCATAGCAGGGTTTTCTGATAGTGGGATTAATGAGTTAAAAAATTCTTTTTGTCAAATCTTTAAGCAGGAGCAGTTCTCAGCAGCAAGGAGGGCTGCCCAGGGAGAGTGTCTCAACTTGGGGCACTCTGGCCCCGAACTCACAGCTGACCTTGGGCAGCCGCCAGCCCACATAGCAGGAGTTCTGCACCTGTGAGTGCTAGAGTCCTGGTGCTTGCTGCTCTCGATACCGATGGCGGACAAAATCTGGCTAAGTTGGGGGAAATTCCAAATGATTTCTCACTGTGACATCGGAATGAATGTTTGTGTTCCACCAAAATTCATCTGTTGAAAACCTAATGCCCATGGTGATGGTATTGAAAGGGCCTCTGGGAGGTGATTAGGTCATGAGGATAGAGCCCTCGTGAATGGGATTCATGCCTTAATAAAAGAGGCCCCAGGGAGCTCCCTCACTCCTTCCACCATGTGAGGACATAAGGAGAAGTCTGAAACCTTGAACTGAGTGCTCACCAGAACCAGACCATGCTGACACCCTGATCTCTGACTTCGTGCAAGAACTTGGGAATATGCATTTTTGACCACAACTCCAGGGATTTTAATACACCCAGTCCACAAACGCTTTGGGAAGCACTTTCCCAGGGCTCTTTCGAGGGCAACATCCACTAACATAATCTACCTGGGACAGGAATGCTGAAGTTTTTATATCATATTTGATTTACTTGATGGGTTTTTACACCCAGTCCCAATTTAATTTATGCATAAATAAAATATCCCCATAGGAGCTCTGTTTTTCAATTTCTAGAGGGAAAACATTTTTAGAATGCCATGAAGATTCACTTATTCAAGTCAGTCCTGTCTGCTTCTGCCCAGCCCCCACGTCACCATCACAACCATGTCACCTTCTCCAGCTTCTGTGCTTTCAAACAGAGGAGGTGTTAGTTTTTACCAAAGCAGCAGCAACAATGTCCTACGAACAGAGAACTGGAAACAATCAAAGACAGCGTTCATGGCTGCTCTCTCAACAGAAGAGGTGAATAACAGGGCTTCTGAAACAAAAAGGGGAAGCTGCAAGAAATTAAATGAGGAAGTTTAGTAAACAGTTTGAGATTAAAAAAAAAAATCTGAGACTAAAACAATAGGGGGAATTCAAAGATGATGTATATTTTATAGTCTTTCCATTTCACATTAGCCTGCCAAATCATCTTTAACGACTCACCAAGAAGAGCAGAGTTCTGAACAATTCCTATGGCAATTCCTGCCATTTTCGGTCATCCTTGGCCTCATTTTAATGAAGAAGGTATTTAAGTTCAAACTTGACTTCTGAGTTCTTATTTCCAGGAAAAGCCAAAAAGTCACGCTAACAATGGTAATCACAAAAAATTTTTGAATAATTGTTTTTCTGATTTGAAGTATCAAAAACCATGTACTTCTCACAATTGTCATAGTGTATTTAAAAGTTCAATGCAATGGGACAAGGCTAATTTTTACTCTAAATTGAGTTATTTACCTATACAACCAAATTTCTATAAGTTGTTTTAAATGTGGTATTCTTTAAAAATGCGATAAAATTTGTTTCCCTCAGTATTAACTGCTTTATGTCAGGAAATAGTTGTCACTGATTGCTATGTCATTGATCTCTTGTATATGGTCACATGATCCAGAGGTCTTAGTTACTTACCAAACATTATAACTGACCCTTCCATAAAGATTTACACAATTTTGTTCATTCTGTGGCAATAGCTCATTTGTGTAAGATTCTGGAAAAGTAACACAATATACAGAATCTTAAGAATCAAATGCTTGTTAGTGACAAAATTCTCTTCTGGAAAATGCCCTGAACATCAATTATTTTTCCCTAAAAATGGAAAACTATTCAAATAAACTCTATGGCTGACAGGTAAAATATTAGCAATTTCATTACAACTCATTTCACTTGGAAAGGAGGGTCATGAGATCCCTATCTGCTCTATGATTCTGACTCATCATTGGTTTACTTTCCAAAAAGACAAATTGTAAGCATTTTCATACATGGTTTTAGAATCTTCTACTGTTCACCATTCCTCCTGAAAAGTAACATTTTCCACCCATTCTTACAGAAATGTTCACCAAGAAATCATAACACTAGGGCACAGATAAGACTTTGGCCTCTCAACCTTTGATAGAATATGTAAAATTTTTTTTCCTTCTTCAAGTTTTTATTTCAATTCCAGTTAGTTAACATACAGCGTAGTATTAGTTTCACGTGTAGAATTTAGTGATCCAACACTTTTTTTTTTTTTTTTTTTTTTGAAGTAGGCTCCATGCCCAGCGTGGAGCCTAATGCAGGGTTTGGACTCACAACACTGAGATCAAGACCTGAGCTGAGATCAAGAGTCGGAGGCTTAATTGACTGAGCCACCCACGTGCCCCTGATTCAACACTTCTATACAATAACCCGGTGCCCATCAGAAGTGCACTCCTGGGCGCCTGGGTGGCTCAGTTGGTTAAGCGACTGCCTTCGGCTTAGGTCATGATCCTGGAGTCCCGGGATCGAGTCCCGCTTCTCCCTCTGACCCTCCCCCCTCTCATGTGCTCTCTCTCAAACAAACAAAAAAAAATATAAAAAAAAAAAAAAAAAAAAGAAGTGCACTCCTGAATCCCCATCGCCCATTTAACGCACCTCCCCACTAGGAAGCAACAGTTCGTTCTCTATAGTTAACAATCTGTTTTCTGGTTGGCCTCTCTTCCCCTACTCCATGTTCATATGTTTGGTTTCTTAAATTCTACTTATGAGTGAAATCATAGTATTTGTCTTTCCATGAAGAATTTCCATTCATAGAAAAGGGCTAGCACTACACTCAAATGACTAACACTACAGTGAAGCTCAAGTGAAAACTTGTGCTTGTACAAGTTACCATCATCTCAAAGTTTGATTTTGCTCTTATGACAAAGAGGAGAAAGAGCACAGCAAAGACAAAAATTACTTAAAGGAAAATAAAGAAGCTCTTAAAAGAGAATGGACCTAAAATCCTTAAGCCCCAATAAGAGTAGGCAAGGAGACGAGGTAACAATTTCGAAACACTAAAGCATCTTGCTAAAATAGCAGCAACTCCCTGATTCACTCTTCTTTCCATCCCCTCCCACCCCAAAAATAAATTTAAATGAAAATAAATTGTTACTTAAACAAAAGTGCTGTTACATGTAGGATCATGTTAAGAATGAAAACTACAGCAGCATTATTTGCAATAGCCAAGATACTGAAGCAGCCCAAGTGTCCATCGATTGATGAATGGATAGAGAAGATGTAGTATGTGTACAGACATATATGTATAACTACATATATACATATGCACACAATGGAATATTACTCAGCTATAAAAATGAACGAAATCTTGCCATTTGCAACAGCATGGATGGAGCTGGAGGGTATTATGCTAAGTGAAATAAGTCAGAGAAAGACACACCATATGATTTCACTCATATGTGGAAGTTAAGAAACAAAACAAACAAGCAAAGGGGAAAAAATGCAAGAGAAATAGTCAAAACAAGAAATAGACTTTAAGTTATAGCGAACAAACTGAGGGTTACCAGAGGGGTGAGGGTGGGGGGATGGGTTAGATAGGCGATGGGGATTCAGGAGTGCACTGGCTGTGATGAGCACAGGGTGATATATGGAAGTGTTGAATTACTGTACTGTATACCTGAAACTAATATAACACTATATGTTAATTGGAATTACAATAAAAACTTAAGAGTAAATAAAAAATAAAAACCACAAGAATTCCAAAACTGCAGGGTTTTAAAAGTACAATGCACTATCACTGTGTTGGATGAAAAAGTTAAAAAATTGTTATCTTTTAGTCCTTCTCACCATTCTGGCAGAATATGGTATTAGTTTTATTCAGACTTAAGTAGATATGCAAATAGGTATCCGGTAGTGTTCAGCCCACCACTGTGATCAAAATATGTGAATTTACGTTTGAAAGGTCTAAGAACAAAAGGGTTAAGTCACAGCAGGATATTGGCAAGGTCATCAACCACTTAAAAGTCAGACCACGTCCTTTTTGCCTTTCTTCCTCTCCTGCAACGGTCTGCTAACATGTCCAACTCGTCCTCACACTGCTCCAGCATCACCTTTTCCATGAATCCCCAGAAGTCCCAGGTAGAAATGCTCATTCTCTTCTTCCTGTTACGACTATCTATTTACATCCCACTACTGTTGCATTTACCATGATGTTTATATGTTTACATGTATTCAGTAGTCTGTGATTTCCCTTAGATCAGGAACTCTCTTCTACCTTTGGACCCCAGGACTGCGGACAACACCTGCATAGAGTAGATACTCAATAAGTGAATATTTTAAGAGTTACCTAGGTATCATGTTCCTTAGCATTCTGATTGACACACAGCCTTGGAATCTTTCCTACCATTCAATTCAGAGGGGCCTTTCCCAACATAAATGAAATATCCTCTCCTGCTATAATTTTGCTCTCAACCCCCAATTCAACAAACAAGTTTGTGCCCACTCAACTCCCAAGTTCTCATCAAACTATCTTTATTATGTCTTCATTCTCTGAAAAAAATGTTTTCCTCCCTGGTGCATAACTGGGAATCAAGGAAGATCACAGTCCAATTCAGGATGTGCTTAGAGTCATTTCAATCATTTTTGAGCACATTGTAAGTGCCTAGGCTGAGCACGAGTTCTAGGGCATATGTCTCCATGCAAGCGGGGAAGGCCAACTCCTCGGTTTCCTTTCCTCCAGGCCCAGATCCCTTTGAGGCTCTGTCTCCCCAAAACTATTAGTTCATGAATGATTAAAACTAAAACATTAGGGTAATAATTTTTCAACGTGTCTCTTACAGATACCCAAAAAAGTTAAATATGTATATATTTAATTTCCAAGGGACAGTCTAATGATTCATAACTAATAACAATCTCTAGCCCCACTCATCAAGCTCTGCTTGTGGAAATAGGTTTTCAAAAACTATCTAGACTTCCCTTTCCAGGGTGGATTAAGATGACCAGAATGACCATATCTTCCAGTTGCCCAGGACCAGTCCCTAGTTTATACTTGTCGTCCTGAGGTAATTATTAATAGCATCCTTTATCATTCTCAAATGTGTCCTGGCTTGGACAATGAAGTATATGATCACCCTTAGTATAACTCTGTCATGGTGGGGTTGAGAGACACTTGACAGCATCCTCTGATGTTACAACTCTAATTCACTACTTAGCCCAAGGTAAGAAAATCTGTCACCAACCAGATTTTCCTTTTCATAAACCTCCACTATAACAGCAGTGATAGCAAAACCCAGCTTTCCAGTAAAATAAACATGTTTCTTATATTGGGAGGATATACTTTTTTGAGCTTGCTATAAAACCAGCTCAACAATGTTACCCAACTAGCTGCTTTGTTACACAGTGGGAAAATGTATGCAAAAGAGGTCATTTCAGCCAAGCAAAATCTGTCTATGAGATAGCGATTATCTCTATTAATTACATATGTCTCCAGTGACCTACTTGTGGAGGAAAAAAAACTTTCCACCAAAAGCCAATTTGATGTTTCTTCCAAGGCTGTACTTAAACATATGAAAGAAATTGTTAGTCTCTTTTCTTATTCTACACTAAGCTGCCTTTGCTGTGATAATAACAAGGCTTAGTCCTCTAAGGTGATGGGAAGCAAGAGAGAATCATTTGAGGATTATTTTCATTTCACCCCAATGATACAGACAAGCTCTTGAGGTCTTGTCTTTGGAATGATGGAGAAGGCACTATGGCAAAATAACTATAACCAGGTGCTCATTTTGGGTTGAGTGTTTCTTTCTTGGAGATAAAGGGCCTATCTTTCTGAAATCCTAGATTTTTATTTATGTATTTATTTTTAAGTAGGCTCCGTGCCCAGCAAGGAGCCCAGTGCAGGGCTCGAACTCATGACCCTGAGATCGGGACCCAAGCCAAGATCAAGAGTTGGATGCTCAACCAACCGAGCCACCCAGGTGCCCCTGGAATTCTAGATTTTTTTAAGATTTTATTTATTTGACAGAGAGAAAGACAGCGAGAAAGGGAACAAAAACAGGGGGAGTGGGAGATGGAGAAGCAGGCTTCCCGTGGAGCAGGGAGCCCGATGCGGGGCTTGATCCTAGGACCCTGGGATCATGACCTGAGCTGAAGGCAGATGCTTAATGACTGAGCCACCCAGGTGCCCCTGGAATTCTAGATTTTTAATGTACTAATCGACTGTGTGACTTTAGACCAATTACTTAAACTTTCTGAACCTCGGTTTCCTCATCAGTTAAGGAGGCAGAATAATACCATTTCTGTCATCATTGGTTCTAAGAATTAAAGTCACTTTAATTCTAGAAAACACTATTCAAATAAGTATGATATGTGCTGCTAACTGTGGAAATGGAAAGATGAAATTGAGGGTTTAGAAGACTGAATGCATCTGCAAGACAAATTTAGACACAAAAATCATAACCTTTCAGATCAGGATGTTGGTGAGATTTCTAATAATGGGGAAGTTAGGGAAGTAGTGCCTGTTTTCATTTCCTAGGTTGTTATAACCAACTACCACAGACTGGGTGACTTAGAACTATAGAAATTTATTCTCTCACAAAGGCTTCTGAGGGAAAATCTCTTCCTTGCTTCTCTCCTGGCTTCTGGTGGTTGTTGACAACCCTTGATGCTTCTTGGTCTGTGGCAGCTCAACTCCAATCTATGCCATTGTCTTCACTTGGCCATCAGTCCACTGTGTGTCTGTGTCCAAATTTCACTTATAAGGTCACCAGGCATAATGGATTCAGGGCCCACCTTAGTCTAGCATGACTACATCTTCACTTGATTGCATCTGCCAAGACAGTATTTCCAAATAAACTCACATTCACAGATTCCAAATTCATCATGAATTGGGGGCACTCTAGTCAACCCACTACCTGGTTGAGAAAGGTCATCACAGGCTCAACACTCCAAGAAACTTGATGTAATAACTACTGGTAGGATTTTACAGAAATTTAAAGGATATTAGGGGATTCCTCCACATTTTCTAAACATAGCAAACCTTTTATACTTCCAACATGAAAGGGAAAAGGGCTTTTCATTGTTTCCATTTGTCGTAACTACCATTTGGACTGTTTCTGGGATGCTCAAGAATTTTCTCCTGAAAGTTTTTGCCCCAGCACTCATGTTTTATGTGAAACAACCTTCTTCAATGAAGTTACTTTATTAGGAGTAAATGTGGGTAAGCAATTAAGATTCTGCATCAACGTGGCAACATCACTTGAATTTCATCAGCAACAACCCCACAAGTTTAGATTCAGGGGTCCGATCCCAATGTTATTTGGCCAACTTTTTGTTCAACTTTTTAACTTTCAACTTGAAAATCTTTTGATAAGGCATACATTTACTAGTTCAACACAAACTCTCCCACATTCTATCCCTAGTCCCCACTGTCTTATGCCAGGTCCCATCACACATTTATGGTACCTGCTGGAGCCCTGGAAGCAGGAGTTTGCCAGCCCTGAACTCCATGATCTCTCATAATCCATTTCACCCCAAATCCCCTCACTCGACAATTATGGGGCTATTTTCCCTTGTTATTCAGTTGTTTTGTAATTATTCTCAGTTCAGCTTTTTCTCCCCCACAACTAGATTAAAAATAGCTTTGTATTTTGTATCCTCCCACAGCACCTAGCCTAACAATCTGCACAAAACAGACATTCAAATGCATGCTGGCTAAAAACCAAAGGGCCAGCAAGACAACATTCTGCCATTATTCTCATCTTCCAGGGCTCGACACAGTGCCACCCTTAGAGTTGGACAGAGAAGCTTCCAAATGTAGAAGGCCTTATTCTGAACCTCATCCCTCCCTCATTGCCCAATGGAACCGTGAGGCCAAAGGACCAAGGGGTCATGCCCACTTATAGTCCATGTTCTCTCCCTAGCTTCACATCCATGCTCCAGGCACTTAAGACCCTGGAATTCCACTGGTCTCGGGCCTACTGCCATGGCCTATGTGGGCCCTTCCTCAATCCATCCTCTTGAGCATAAACATGCCACTAGAAGGTACATCCCTAGTCTTGAAGGGTAGCCAAGGGACAGATGTTTTGACAGGGTGTGGACAAAGTTGGATGTACTGGCATGATTGCATGCAAACCTTCTGCACTGTGGGGGGAGGGGGGGAGTGGCAAGGGGATGCTAGCTTGACATCCAGCTGCCGTTTATACCCATGCCCGGGTCCAGTATGTGTTAAGTGGTTCAATGGGCATTCAGGGTTGAAGAGGTAAATATTAACGGCAGAATTCTCCTATCTCTCACTTTTACACAGGACATACTCTCCAGTCTCAGTATATTTTGGTATAGATCTACCCATTAGAGAAATAATGGACTTTTAGTCATTTGCTGAAAGAATGACAAATTAAAAAGAGTACTTGTTTTCACCCAGGGCTTCTAAGAGCTGAAGAAAACTTCAAAAGCATGTAAGGATGGTACATACTATTAGCTCAATGTGCTAAGATTCTTCTGAGTTAGCCAGTGTTTCTGGACCAGCCATATTACCCAAGAAAATTGGGAATGCTGTCACATGGTCACAACATTCAAATCAATATCCAAATAACCATAACCACAGAGCATATCTAGGTTCCAAATGCATGATTATAAAATACATTCAAGTGAGGCACCGCAGTGTGAAATCAATTTGACAGTACTAATGAGAAGTGCATTTAAAATATCTTTGACGTAGCCATTAAATCACACTTTATATATTCTCCTGTGATCCAACCATTATCTATACTTTGAAATCCAAACAGAATCTAATGGGAGATGGAAATGAGATGGCCTTGGCAGAATTTCACTGAAGTCAGGTTGTCCACAGGAGAAACAAGATTAGTTATAGGCTACAGTGCATATTAAATGTGTGCATATTAAAACAGTCATTTCCATATTCTCTCTCATACACTGGAATATTAGTTACAGTAGGTCTCAAGCTCAGACTTGAGATTTTCCCTTACTGGTTATGATACTGTGAGCCTAATTCCTGCTTTAAATCCTCTATGGAAATGAAAATTCAGCTCTGATTTTCCTGATGAAGACAGTGAGTATTTTTAAGCCACTTGGTCAGTCTCCGGTTGTCCCTGCCCTGACTCCAACATATATGGATGCATGTTTTTCCACTATAGACTTCAGGGAAAAAATTTCAACCTCTTTGGCAGATTAGTGAAGTATTTTCATTCAACTCTGTGCAGAACTTACATGCCCACAAACCAACAACAATCCAAACCAAGAATCCTTGGCTAATGCTCTCACACACAGTTTGATGTACATTCTCCAGCTGTTTTTTTCTTCTTCTCCCTCCTCCTTTCTCAAATTCTGCATCTTCTTGGGTTCCTGGAGGATACATTTTTTCATTCATCCACTAATTTTTTATCATCAAAACACTGTCCTGCAGATCAGCAGGATTTTTAACTTTCTTTGTTGTGATTATGACATCAGGTCAACCACCACCTGACATAAACTCATCCTCTGTCTACCCTATCCTGCCCTTTTCCCCCATGAAGTACATCTGTGACAGATTCAAGACTAAGAGTCTAGACATACACATACACTCACCCACCCATCCTTTCATATAACTTTAAGTCTCCAGGCCATCAGGTGCTGAAGCTGCTTACAGACTGAAGCTGAGCCCGTTTTACATGGAAACTTGTCCTGCTCCTAAAGTCTGGTCAGTTCCAGCCCACAGGAGGAAATGTAGAGAGAAAATACATGAAAAGGACTGTTTTCCTACTAGATCTTTGGGAACCAATCTTTTAAAAGGGGGGTTAGTAGTGTGTCCTTTGTTTTTCTTAAAGGAAAGTCATTTTCATTCTTCTTGCCTTACCTGGTAGAAAATATATGTAGTGGTTTTAGAATGATACTATTTGCAATACAGCCTTAATATAAAAAATTTCAACACAGGCAGCCAATTATTTCCAGAAAGGTTTAAGATAAAATAGAATCTATAATGTTCAGATTCTGAGGGATTATTTGCTGGTTTGCCTTTTTTGTTTGTTTGTTTGTTTTGGGGGGAATTATGGTGAACAGTGAATTATGGTGAACAGTGAGGAAAATGTGGAGGCCTTGAGAGACTGAGAGATGAGCAAATCTAAGAAAAAGATTTAGACATGAAAATAATGGCAGAAAAGATGCTCTGAGACAATTTAGGTTTTTAAAGCCTTGGTCTGGGGCACAAAACAAAGAATTTGTTGATGAACTTCACTATCTGGAGTTGGAAACTGACAAGCTCTTCTTGGTCCTGTACTCTGAGGGATGTTACACGTTACACCAGCTGGTAAATTCAATGATCTTTCTCCTTATGGTATATTATTTATAATAATTACTTTCTGTCCCTTTACGAATTCCAACATCACCTCACCAAATATATATTCTGATATAATAAAGGAATCAAATGCTACAAAAGACCCAGTTCATCCAGCAAGCAGAGGTAATCTCTTCCAGAATCATCTACCAGTGTAGCCCTGGTTAGCTTTGATACCTCAGAGAAACAGAAGCTAATTTAAAAATCACCACCATTTTACCTTAGGTTTGTTTTTTAATATGCCTCAGACATTTTGTTATTATAACCAAATTTAATTAGTCCTGTTAAGCACCAGAATTAAAATGCCTAGAACAATCTGATTCTCACCTACTTTCTATCTAGCATCAAGCAATGAAAACCTTGCCTGACAAGGGAATTCTGTAATGTCAGCGGACAGGTAAAACCAAGGGTAACTCAATCCAGGGTTTTCTAAAGGTTGCCATCTACTGTTTTATTATGAGAATCCAGAAAGGACCACTGCCATTTTACCTAGTGGTGACATGACCTGCTGGAAAAGTATGTGCCAAAAGGCTTATCAAAATCCCCAACCAGCTTCATGGAAGCCAACAATCCTCATACATCATTCAGAGGAAATTTATAAATATTTATTATTAATGAAATGGTGAAACCTCAATTTATTAGTCTTGTTCTTTTTCTCTCCTCCTCCAACCCAACTCTTGGATAAGGCAAGGCTCCTTACACTGTACCTCTGCCTAAGACTATGCAAGAGACAGACAGGGAAAAAGTGAGGAAAGGTTCATTTACCTACGAACTGTGTGCCAGCCACCACACCCACCATTCTTATAAATGACATCTCAATAAATAGTGTTGTGACTAGATCTTAACCATCTGGAAAAAAAAAAAGTAACATCTGTACGGCCCATCAGAATAAATCCCAGATGAATTAAAGATGTATATGCAAAACAATCTCAATGATTAACAGACTTCAAGAAAGTAAAGCTGAATAGCTGTCCAATGTTGCACTGGGGAAATTCAGATTATTTCAATATAAACAAAATGTAAAACATGCCATTTAAAAAAAAAAAACATGAAAAAAACAAAGGCCTAGCTAGGGAAAATCTACTCCAACATAACAAAGAATTTACATTTTTCGTTTAAAGAGCTATTGCCAATCAAGTTTTAAAAGACAGTATCAACAAAGTACGAAAAGGCAATTCGCAAAAAGAAAATCCAAGTAGGCATGTGAAAAACTATTTGCTTCACTATAATAAACGAGTACAAATTAAAACCACGAGATACTATATTTTATCTATTACAGGGGCTATTTGTCTATTAGTGGGAATGTCAGAAAACACACTATTTAAATTCATTCCTGTAGCACCTGTGCACAGCAATGTGCTTGCATCATCATTCAAAATGTGACACTAGGTCATCCAGAAATTCGAATTACAAAATATGTAACCTAAAGAAATTGCTGGACAGGTAGCAAAGATATAGGTAACAGGACAGTGAGTATAACGTTATACATAATATCAAAAAATAATTTTTAAAAAGTGCACAGTGGTAGGAGATGAAATCAATCAGTCGTGGTGATGTTACCCAATGAAAATACCAGTTAAAAAAATCAATGCAGATGCATGCTTACTGACATGGAATGATGTTCCTAGTACAGTAAATGAGAAAGTAATGCATAAAGCCTACTTTGCCAGAAGGGAGTATATTAAAGGTTAAGAGAGCTCCCCGAGCTCAAATTCTAGGTCTTTTTTTTTTTTTTTTTAAAGATTTTATTTATTCATTCATGAGAGACAGAGAGAGAGAGAGGCAGAGGGAGAAGCAGGCTCCCAAGGAGCAGGGAGCCCCATGCGGGACTCGATCCCAGGACCCTGGGATCATGACCTGAGCCGAAGGCAGACGCTCAACCATCTGAGCCACCCAGGCGCCCTCAAATTCTAGGTCTTCCACTCACCTGCTGCCTAACCTTGAACCTCCTGGCCTCAGGATAATGGGAATGATAATAGTCCATGCTTAGACCCGTGCTTATTCCGTAATTAACACCACCAACTGTGTTACCTTTAGGCAAAAACAATCTGGATTATTTTTATGCTTACATGCATACACACACACACACATACATACACACATACACTTTTAAAGTGGAATTATAGTCACAAATATTAATGGGGGCCATCACTGGGTAGTAGGAATACAGTGTTTTTATCACTCATGCCTTAAAAAGTAAACAAAATCCCACTCATTTGGTTATGAGAGTATCACATAGATCAGTTGTCAAAATGTAAACCTAAGAGTTTTTGCTAAAATTAAAAAAAAAAAAGTTTTAGTATCAGTTTACTGTCACAAGCAGGGATAAAGTCTTTTTTCTCCCTATTCTCAACGCGAGGGTTTCATATCCTGTAGGCTTTTCTAATACTAAAGTTATCCATTTTATATGAACTTCAAAATGGTATTAACTATTAATAAAAATTTTAGATCCCCAAGATACTTGTGTCAAAACATTCTCTGATAAGACTTTTAGCTGAAAGGTCTACATTTATAAAATGAAGACTTGAGCTGCATTATATTTCTTCCTAAACTTGCAGAAAAATGTGAGCATCCTACTCTAAATTGTTCACAGACATGGAGCTTATTACCCTGTGCTGGAAGCCAAACTGGGATCTCATTTCTACTTTGACAATTAAAGATAAAATCTTGCACTTGAATTACATATTCTTGTGGGTGATTTTTCTTTTTTAAAATGCAAATGTAGAAGTGATACTTTTTATCCATCTGACTAGCAAAAATTAAAGCCAGATAATAACTAAATGTTGGTGAATGTACAGGGAAGTTGGAATTTGCATGCCTTGCTGTTGGGAACAATAAATTAGTACAGACGCTTTGGAGAGACTCTGGCAGTATTTATCAAAAATAAAAATATGCACTAATCTCGACTGGTCTTTTTTTAAAGATTTTTATTTATTTGAGAGAGTGGGTGAGTGAGCGAGAGAGAGAGAGAGAGAGAGAGAGAGCGCACCAGCAGGGGGAGGGTTAGAAGGAGAAGCCAACTCCCTGCCAAGCAGGGAGCCTAATTCGGGGCTCCGGGACCATGACCTGATTTGAAGGCAGACGCTTAACCGATGAGCCACCCAGGTGCCCCTAGATTGCTCTGACAGGATACTACGGAATTATTTCATTTTCTTAGATGTGATCCATTTTATTGTGGTTACATAAAAGAATGACCTTGTTATTAGAAGATCAATGATGGAATATTTAGGAGGGAGGTCTAAAACTTTTAAAAGATTCAGTTAAAAAAAAGACCCCTAACACACCCATATATGCATGTAGGTGTGTGTCTGTATGTATAAATATGTGTATCTATCTATATATAAAAATGCTATAGACAATATTTGTGTCTCCCCAAAAATTCCTTTGTTGAAACCTAATCCCCAAGGTGATGGTATTAGGAGATGGATCCTTTGGGAAATGCTTAGATCATGAATGGGATTAGTGCCCTTGTAAGAGACTGCAGAGAGATCTATTTACCCTTCTGCTTTGTAAGGACACAGCAAAAAGACAGCTATCTATGGACCATGAAGTGGGCTTTCACCAGACACAGAATCCGCTAGCATTAGATATTGTACTTCCCAGGGGCACCTGGATGGCTCAGTCGGTTAAGGGTCTGCCTTCCCCTCAGGTCATGATTCCGGAGTCCTGGGCTTGAGCCCTGGGTTGGGCTCCCTGAGGGAGCCTGCTTGTCCCTCTCCCTCTGCTGATCCCCCCCACCCCCGCCCCCGGCTTGTGCTCTCTCACTCTCTCTCAAATAAATAAATAAAATCTTAAGAAAAAAAAGATATTGTACTTCCCAGCCTCCAGAACTAAGAGAGATAAATTTCTATTATTCTTAAGCCATTTAGTCCATGGTATTCTGTTATAGCAGATTGAACACACACACAGATATCCACACAGAGGGAGAGGAGGAGTGGGGAAGAGGGAGAGGAGGAGAGATGGGGAGAGGGGGAGGAGAAGGGGAGAAAGCTTCTATGGTAAAATTAAATAATTGGATAATTTAGGTAAAATGAAAGCAGTTGAGTATTGTATGCTCTTTCGAGTTTTCCACAGATTTGAAATTTTCAAAACCAAAGAGTTGGAGAGAAAACGTGGCATAGCTTCGTGTGCCCAAGGCAGCATGCACTACTGCAGTGTTTGTAACTGTGAAGAACTGAACGGTGCCCCAATGTCGAAACAAATGCGTATTTGTTGGATGAAATGTTTTACACGAATGAAAAGGAGTGCACTGAATCTGGAGTAGAGCTACATAGATAGATCTGGTAAATCAGTGCTGAATCAAAGTTAAATAAAAGCAGGTTGCCAAATGAGTCTTACATACTATGTATTTAAAGGTTTTATAAGCACACACAAGTTGTGTTGTTTCTTAGTTGCAAAGCTATAAAAAGTATGAAGAATGGATTCAGAGAAGTCATGGTAGATACATGAAGGTGGATGCTAATGGGGTGCTTGTGGGGGATCATGAAGAAAGAGGGACCATGATAGGCCTTACAGGTAATATTGATGAAAGCAATCCAATTCTGAGCACCATATTTGGGGAAGTTTTTTTGGTGGGTCTTTGTTTTTGTTTTTGCTTAATGGATAAAATGTTTTAGAAAGGAATAAAACGGACTCCTCATACAGCTCAATCATTTCAGGCCACTACCCAGACATCACAAATCCATCTCCATTTGTATGTTAACAAGTCCCAGGGAACCAAGCCTTCCTCCTCCTCACAGCCCAGACCAGTCACAACTGTGTGCTCTGAGCTCTCACACTTCTCTCTCCTAACAAATCCCAGGTTTGAAAAATCAGAAGCTTCCTTGGAAATTGCTTTGCGAGGAACTAATATGCCACACACGTGCCATGCGTCCTTTTTCTTCTTCATTATGGTAATCAAGCAGCTCTTCAAGACAAGGACCCTCTTGAAACCCTTTCTTTTGATGTGGGCAATGGCCAATGTAAAAATAAACTAATGGGTAGGGATGTCCCTCCACTGCAGCCCTGCCCTGTGCTTCCTGGCAAGGAGGCATGCAATACATGTATGTACCAAATAAAGGAATGGATAAGTGAATGAGAAAGAAAGGAGACAGGAGAGAGAAAGTGAGAGAGAGAAAATAGATAAAGAAACAACTGATATCAGTGAGACCATGGTGAGTTAGCAAAGCCAGCCACATCTCCCAGATTTATTAAAACCAAAAGCAACTCTGGCCCCCTGGAAAAATAACCAGAACATGGTGCATATCAACAAAATCACCAAGAAGTCAGAGAAGACCACCTTGTTATTTCCAGTTGTCTTTTTGTTCTAGGGCAAGTACAGACATTTTGCTCAGTGCTCTCTCTCCATAATTGCTCAAACAATATTTCATTAAGAACAAAATATTGGTTAGCAGGGAATAGGAACAGCCCACATTAGGGAATCTTTTTGGCAGGAGATGAAACTGTCTTTTCAATGACTGATGAAAATATGAGGGAAAAACAAGAGCAGGCCTAAATAAATGTTCCAAAGAAGTAAGCAGAGTCTAAAATCATTCCTCCTCCAGTGCTCCAAGGGGTATAGTGGTTAATAGAGGATTATTTCATGGGAGAAAATGGCACCTTAGAAGGGTAAGTCACCTTTAACTTCCATCACTAACCTAGACAATCCCTAATCAAGAACAAAGAGGAAAGAAAACAAACAAACAAAAACAAAGCACTTTCCAAGTGAGGGTATCAGTTGTAAAATGTTTTTACATTTGCAATTTGTAACGCAGTTTTTGAGTGGGGAATCAGAAGGGACCTTAGGGATTATTTTCCCCAACACCCACATTTTGCCCATGAGCTCGGGAAGCTGAAGGTCTCCTAACAATTTAGATTCACAACCCAGGACTCTAGCTCTACATTTCCTATTTTCTGCCTGGTACCACTTCTCTCTTTCCTTCACATTCTCCATCCTTTGAAATGTGCCTCAGTTTCCCAGTCTTCTGAGGCTTCTCTTAGGAAACTAAATTTAAAAAAAAAATTCTTATGACAATAAGGACATTTGCATATAGATTCTATGTTATTAATATTCTTAGGTGGGATAATGGTATTTTATGTAGAAGAATGTTCTTAAGTATTAGAGGTGCCATGCCATAAAAGTCCGCAACTTTCAAGCGGTTCAGCAAAACAGGATAGGTAAACAAATATGGCAAATTGTGTACAATTTGTGTACAATTGTTGTACAATTGTTGAGCACGGATTGAAGGGAAGGAATTCACTATATAATGGTTTCAATTCTTTATTTTTAAAATGTCACATAATAAAAATGAGGAAATGAAGGTATGTTTTTAAAAATTGTTCCTTTAGAGCATTTCAAATTTTGAGCAATAGATTCCCTACAACTATGGGGTCCCTGTAACTTACCTATAACTTACAACTACCCTGTAAGTTATAAGGTACCTCACTGCAAGAGGGAAGGTTAACCAAAGGTCACTGGTGATCTAGAGAGGAAGGTATTCTTTCTAGCTGTGGAGGAGACACGAGGGATCAGTATGCAGGCACTCAATTGTGTTTGATGACCGTTACGTCTAGGAAGACATGGGGTAGGCAGAGGAAAATGAGATTGGAAAGCTCAGAGGAGCTGTTTCATTCGAGACTGTGGAGATGGGTCTAGACAACAACAGAGTCCAGAGAGGAGAGGGTGAGGCCTCAATAACAGGGATCATTTTCCTTGTTCTTTTCAACACAACTTTTAACCCAGGTAGTACCCTTTCTCATTTAAGTACAACACTGGACAGGCAGAATCTTGGAGTCTGAAACACTAAATATCCTGCACCATACTGGAATGTTACATGGGCTTTTTTCCATATCTAAGACTAGGGATATTTGTCTTTCAAACTCAGCTGTAATTTTTATTACTTTCTGGCATGAGTTCATTGTGATTCTTTTTCTTCTAACCATAATACTGCTTAAACCATGTCTTAGTGCTGAAATCTGTCCCCTTTCTCACTTTTGCCACTGTTTTTCCAAATGAAATAGCAAAGTCTTGGCAGGGAATTTTTGTTACAGAACTATCAGACATAGCAATACCCCCAGCTTCCTTACTTCTTGAAATAATATAACACACAAATCCTCTTATTTTCATTTTCTTCCTATATAAGCCTTGAGTGGCAGAAAAGTAACCTTTAAAACAAATCTAACCCTAGACACAACAATATATAAAGTATATGGCGTAACTGAGAATAAGGGATTTTTTTCAGGAATGGAAGACTGGTTCAGCATCAGGAAATATAATGATCTATCATTGGATTATCCTCTCAATCAATTTAAACACCATTTGATAAAATTCAGTACTTGTGCCTGATTTTAGTAAACTGGGACTAAAAAGCAACTTTATTAACTTTATGAAATATATCAGATATCATTCCTAATGGAAATACATTTAAAGGATTCCCACTATAGTCAGGAGTGAAATGTATCTGCCGTTGCTGCTACTATTCTATGTTGTATTGGGGGTCCTCGCCAAAGAAAGAAGAAAAGAAATACACAGTATCAATACTGGATAGGAAGAGCTAAGACTGCTATTTGATTAGAAAATTCTAGAGAGATATCTCCAGCAAAATGGTAGACTATGGGCGCCTGGGTGGCTCAGATGGTTAGGCGTCTGCCTTCGGCTCAGGTCATGATCCCAGGGTCCCGGGATCGAGTCCCGCATCGGGCTCCCTGCTCCTTGGGAGCCTGCTTCTCCCTCTGCCTCTCTCTCTGTCTCTCTCATGAATAAATGGATAAAATCTTTAAAAAAAAAATGGTAGACTATATTAATGCACATAGGCACTCTTCTACTACAAACAGAAATTCTGAATATAAGCAGCAAAATTTTAGATCTGAAGTCAAGCCTGAAAGAGAAGTCATTCAGGACTAGAAAAAAAAATAGATTGTACGCAGAGTCACCTCTGTGCTCAGATGCTTCATGTGACATAACTAATCAAGACTTCCAGAGTATAGGACTTGTGGGTTTCCCAGACAGTATGTCTAAACCTAATGATAGCAAAATCATATCTAGAAAATGTGTCTAGGGAGAAGAACGAGAGGTTGTTCACTCGGAGTACACATAGGAGACCCTGAACCCGGATGTCTTGGACACCATTCTTCCCCTAAGACTAGGGTGGGGAGAGGGTGGTGGAGGCTGGAGCCTGCCTTCTATACAAAGTCAGAAGCATCCCAGAAAAAACAGAATACAGACAGTAATTATTTTCCATAAAGACACTCATTGCTTTTTTTTACGGTTGTATTCTAAAGAAGCAACCTCAAATCAGCCAACTCAGTGTTGTATCTCCCCTAGGAAGTACCATAGTGAAAACAGGAAAACCTCCGCTGAGCACCTGGCCAGATGGGGCCGAATATCTTCTCCATCTAGTGTTAACCTGGCTCTGTTCTTACTCTTCCCTTTGAACCTGATTCAAGTCTGTTGCTCTTACCACGTCTATATGAATCAGAGTACATATCTTCTTCTCTGGTTTCTTAGCTATGATTCCACAAATTTATCTGAGCCTAAACACTTATTATGTACAAATAAGAAATGCACTTGTTTTTTTATCCCCATCAATTAACCATTTAAAGCCCAATTACTCAGAATGGAATCCATCTTTCCAGAGGCTGTTTTATAAAGCTTGTTTCTAAGCTCCACCTGCTACCAAGCAGCACAACTCCTTGGAGGACTCTTGTGTGGAGGTAGTTGTGCTCACCAAACCTGAGAAGCACTTAGAAAAAAGGTGCAAGTATTGGCCTCTGCTCTGAAGAAGCTTACTGTGAATGGAAGAGATGACAGGTCACCAGAAATGTAACATGAAATTCAATGCAAAGACTGCCAAGAGAGTGAGACAAAGGACTGGTGGGGGCTAGAACAAAGGACAAGGCACCCCTTCTTGGCCAGAGGGCAGAATGAAAAAGGGCAGGGGATCTGCATCCTGACAGATGGGTAGCAGTCTGATGAGTGGAAATGGTAAAAGAGTGTGTTCCAAAGAAGGGTATGGGCTGACAAAAGTGTATGTCATGGAGTGATGGTGACCATGTGTGTGTAGGCCTATGTGCATGGTTGTGCTGAGGGAAGAAATTCTTTTGGCAAGCTCTGAGCTTGCTAAAGAGCATAAAGATTGATTCAACAAAAACAATTTCCTTGGCCATTTTTCCCCGTCAGATTTTACCCCCCAAAAAAGACAATAAAGAAACAACCTTATATGCGCAAACTGTCCCTCAAATTACTGAATGTTATAGTGCAAAATAAATGGCCCTTCCATCTCCTTTCTTTGGGGATCAGTCATGGATTGATAAGTGGACATTTTCAATCTCAGATTTTAACTGTTGAACTAAACCTGCAAATAGAAAATGCTTCAATCAGGTGGTGGTACGTATAGCCTTGTTATCTGACATACACCAGACGAGGATTCTCAAAAGATTAGCTCAGTGATCCTCATACTCACGGTTGGGGAGTTTTAAATTATGTGATGCTAGGGCTCACCCCGAGAAATTCCCAAGGTGATTCTACTATGTCATTACGGTTGAGAATTCCTGGGCGAGAGCTACGAACTTTTTACACCTTAGTTTTTTTTTCTTCTAACTTTCAGAAAATAAGTAACAATAAACTACATTACATTTAAGGAATATACATATGAATGCAAACTGAGATAAACTATTTAGATAGAAACAGGTGCTTAATAATCTCACCAACTTAATTTAGGGTCTTAGCATGCTATTCTGGCTCTGAGAGCTACTCCAGGAGTGGGTTTAACTCAGTCCAGTCCTTCTCTACCTGGAGTAGTGCAAGCATCTCTACAAAGACATCTATCTGCAGAGAGAAACATCTCTCCCTTCAACGAAAAATTGCTATGTTTCCATTTTCCTCTAGGTAAGGGGCTGGGGTAGGAGGCGGAGAATTAAAAAAACAACAACAACAACAAAAAAAACCACCCAAACAAAAATTTCCTTAATTTTCTGGAAAAGAATAAACCCATTCCTTCTGACTTCTTGAGCTTAACTTTTCTAGCTGCCACGTAGCTAAATGAAAAGGTTAGCCACATGAAGCCCTCTTCAGAGAGCTCCCTTAGCCAGGATGGTAATTCTCAAGTGTCTGGTCTTCCCTTCCAGAGCTTTCACTCCAAACACAAACTTCAGTTGGAATTTTTAAGAGGGGTTTTAAGGCAGAGATTTAAATAAACTTCATGTGTCACCTTGTACCTATTAAAATATAGTGCATGGTCCTGTCTAGGCCTCTAAGGGCACCTCAAACTGAGGAGGGATCAATAAGGAGGGGCCGTTAAGCTCATCACACCTGGTCTCATCCATCCCACTCTCTTGGGTCAAAATATCTTCCCAGACCAAATGTTTTGTTAAATTCCTCTGTAAAGGCCCAACAGAGGATAAGGAGTCTTTTAAAGAAGGGAGAACATTAAGAGTGAATCAGAAAAAAAAAACACTATAAAATGCCAAGCAAGTGGTGTCACTATTTCGTGGTTTAAAAATTGTTTATCCATCAACAGATGAACAGATAAACAAAATGTGGTATAGCCATACAATGGAGTATTATTCAGTCTTAAAAAGGAAGGAAATTTGGGTATATGCTACAACATGGATGACCCCTGAAAACAGTATGTTCAGTGAAATAAGCCAGGGCAAATATGATTCATGATTCCTCTTACACAAGGTATCTAGCTAGAATAGGCAAATTCATAGAAACAGAAAACAGAATTGAGCTTCCCAGGGCCTGGAAGGCAAGGGAACACAGAGTCGTTGTTTCATGGGTAACAGTTTCTCTTTGGCATGATGAAAAGTTCAGGAAATGGATAGTGATGGAAGTACAATATTCTGAATGTACTTAATTACTGGATTTGATACTTAAAAATGAGTAAGACAGTCAATTTTGTTATGCATATTTCACCACAATAAAAAAGTATGTTTAATAACAAGTATCTTCCACCTCCTAGGCCCATGCTTAGCACAAAACCCAGGAAGCTAAAATCTGATATTTTCCTTAAGCTGGCTAATTTATTACTGCACTAAAAAACTATCAAATCTAGATCTTATTTTCCTATCGCCTAGTTTCCACCAATCAAATGGGGCCTTATAGAGTGCCCTTCTTTCTTAGGAAAGCTCCCCTCTTTTGCATTGCTTCACCTTTCTTTTGGGATGAAGCCCAAACAATATATTACTGACTTTCTTTGGAGGGTCTCAAAGCCTGATGAACTACAAAGTTTCCAATCCACAGTCAAGTTTTCACCCACATGAATTACCCAGATATATGTAAAACTGGTTCCTTCTAATAATCTTATGAGTCTGTAGAAGTTTCTGGAATATCTGTCTATAGGATTTCATTAGAAAACTGAGGAGCTGTTAAAAAAAAAAGGCAAAATCATAGGTTAATATGATATATTCAGAAAATATAGGGGCACTCAAATTAGGGGCACCTGGGTGGCTCAGTTGGTTAAGCGACTGCCTTCAGCTCAGGTCATGATCCTGGAGTCCCAGGATTGAGTCCCGCATCGGGCTCCCTGATCAGCAGGGAGTCTGCTTCTCCCTCTGACCCTCCCCCCTCTCATGCTCTCTCTCTCTGTCTCATTCTCTCTCTCAAATAAATAAAATCTTTAAAAAAAAAAAAGAAAGAAAGAAAAAAGAAAACTCAAATTACTTGACTGAAATTCAGCAGTAGGATCTTAAATTCCAGTAACAAATGACTTTATGCTAGAGTCCTGGAGACACACTGTCTCTTCTCTCATGACAATGTGTAAGTACACAAGACATCACAAGACATAACAATATGTCATTTATGTGAATTTGGGAAGTACTGTGCTATCAAGTGCCACAGTGAGTGGAACAGAAGCACGATGGAAAGTCTGAGAAAGGGTGGAGTCTCCATAGTCCTATGCAAGGATGGAGCACCTAGAGTGAATAAGGAATGAGGATTAAGGGCAAGGAGGGTGTTTGAAAAACACAGAGTACAAAAGAATTATCACATATGAGGGAGGGCATTGATGAGAGTCACCAAGCTCAACTAGGGGATTTATTCTAAGAAGTAGAAAATAACATGAAGGGGGGAGGGGGCTGAAACCAAATGGGGTGAAGAGGGAGTGGTTTGAATTACTGAAAAGAGTCTGCTTATGTGTGGCAAAGGTCCCAAGTGCTGGAAAGTACCTTTTAGCTATTAAATTCTCCCGGAAAAATCTATAACAAAAAAAGCAATACTTGTTTCATGTCTGATTCAACTTATATTTTCAACCATTCTGGATATTAAAACGTAAAATTTTTTCAATGTAAGATCAAGTAACTTTATGCTAATTTTTTTTTAAGATTTTATTTGAGAGAAAGAGAGAAAGAGAGAGCATGAGCTGGGGGAGAGGCAGATGGAAAGGGAGAGGCAGACTCCCCACTGAGCAGGGAGCCCGATGCGGGGGCTCGATCCCAGGACCCTGGGGTCATGACCTGAGTCAAAGGCAAACACTTGACCAATTAAGCCACCCAGATGCCCCATAATTTTTGTTTTTCAAAATGGAATTCTAATTAAGCCACTCCCACCCCCAGTATTTACCATGAAATGTTGGGCCCCATTGTAAATGGCCTCAGTTAAAGTGGCCTTTTCCCTCAATTAATCAACTTCTCATCAGAAGGCCTCCTGTAGGTCTTAACTAGTTTATTCTAGTCCCAGCCCAGAGTTAGATCCCAGTATGAGATTTCTGGGCTTCTGGGAGCAAACATGGGTACCTGTTATTAAATACCTAACAACTTCAGCATCTGTATGAAACCAATCCAGTACTGGGGTTATTCGCACAAATTCAGTAATTCAGTGGCAAAGGATACTATCAAACCTCTCACCATGTACCATTGCTCAGTGAATGTAAACCCCCCCCCCAAAACCAAATGAAGTGGAGATTCATGGAACTAGAGAACACTGTAATCTCAACAACAGAACTTAATGTAGATTCCTTTATCTCTTCAGAGCTCACCCCTATACATTATCATTAGGAGAAAGGTACTGAATCTGTTTCCTTAGGATGTGAGTCTGTTTCCATGGCAACAAGAGTGTGTGCCTTTAAACTCCAGGACAAACGAATGGAGCATTCAGTAAATCAGGGCAATTTCTGGGTATTTTCAAAGCTGAGGAAAAAACAGATAATGGCTGTCAGTCTTGCCAAACACTGATTTGCTTCATTTCTAAGTGCAGAGGAGGCCAATGATTGAGAAATGTAAGAGAACTGCATTCCAAATCAATACTGACCCTGGATTGAGTGTAAAATACGCCTGCTTCTCAGAGGGCTTATCTCATCAAATGAAATTACGTTGGCTTCACCCCAGAGGGCATTGACATTGTAACTGTCATACATTCAGGGAGAACACAGCAGTAAGAAAAACTTTTTTAAATGAGATTTTTTCCTATCGGTCTAATTGAAGTGGTGCTTTCTAAATACTAAGGATGGTTTATCTTGTGTTTTAAAATGGGGACAGTGAGCTCCTGAATGTAAGTGAAAAAAAAAAAAATTTTTTTTTTTTTTTTCTGAGTCCTCTCTCTTGAGGAGTCTGGCTAAAGGTTTATCAATTTTGTTTATCTTTTCAAAGAACCAGCTTCTGGTTTCATTGACTTGCTCTATTGGTGTGTTTTGCTTTGTTTTTAAGTCTCTATTTCATTTAATTCTGTTCCAATCTTTATTATTTCTTTCCTTCTTACTGGCTTTGGGTTTTGGTTGTTGTTCTCTTTCTAGGTCCTTTAGGTGTAAGCTTAGGTTGAGATTTTTCTTGTTTTTTTTTTTTTAAAGATTTTATTTATTTTTTTTGACAGAGAGGGAACACAAGCATGGGGAGTGGGAGAGGGAGAAGCAGGCTTCCGGCTAAGCAGGGAGCCCGACGTGGGGTTCAGTCACAGGACCCTGGGATCATGACCTGAGCTGAAGGCAGACTCTTAACGACTGAGCCACCCAGGCGCCCCGAGATTTTTCTTGCTTCTTGAGGAAGGCCTATATTGCTATAATCTTCCCTCTTAGAACAGCTTTTGCCACATCCCAAAGATCCTGGATTGTTGTGTTTTCATTTTCATTTGTCTCCATGTATTTTTTTTTATTTATTCTTTGATTTCTTGGTTGACCCATTCATTATTTAGTAGCATGTTATGTAGCCTCCATGTATTTGTGTTCTTTCCAGATTTTTTCTTGTGATTTCTAGGTTCATATCATTGTGGTCAGAAAAGCCACATGATAATATTTCTTTTTTTAATTCATTGAGACTTGTTTGTGGCCTAACATGTGACCTATCCTGGAGAATGTTCCATGCGCACTTGAAAAGAATGTGTATATTGTTTTTGGATGGAATGTTCTGCATACGTCTGTTAGGTCCATCTGGTCTAATGTGTCATTCAAAGCCACTGTTTCCTTGTTGATTTTCCGTCTGGATGATCTATCCATTGATGTAAGTGGGGGGTTAAAGTCCCCTACTATTACTGTATTGTTGCCAGTTTCTTCCTTTATGTCCATTAATAGTTGCATTATGTATTTAGGTGCTCCAATGTTGGGTGCACAAACACAATTGTTATATCCTCTCGTTGGGTCTTTCCTTTTATCTTTATGTAGTGTCCTTCTTTGTTTCTTGCTACAGTCTTCATTTTAAAGTCTATTTTGAGTGATATAAGTATTGCTATCTCAGCTTTCTTTTTGTTTCCATTTGCGTGGCCAGTATTTTTCTATCCCTTCACATTCAGTCTGCTTGTGTCTTTAGGTCCAAAGTGAGCCTCCTATGGGCAGCAATATAAATGAGTCTTGCCTTTTTTTTTAATCCATTCAGTCACCTTATATTTTTTTATTGGAGCATTTACTCTATTTACATTCAAAGTAATTACTGATACATATACACCTATTGCCATTTTGTTACTTGCTTTACAATTGTTTTTGTAGTTCTCTGTTTCTTTTTTCTTCTCTTGCTCTCATTTGTGGTTTGATAGCTGTCTTTAATATTATGTTTGGATTCCTTTCTCTTTTTTTTTTTTAATAGGTTTTGGACTCATGGTCATCTTTAGGTTCATATATAACATCTGCATACAGCAGTCCATGTTAAGTTGGTCACTTAAGTTGAATCTGTTCTAATAGCACTCAATTTTTACTCCCCCCCCTCCACATTTTTCATACATGTTGTCATACTTTGCATACCTTTGTGAATCCTTTGAATGATTTCTGTAAATATGATTTTACTGCTTTTGTGCTATAATCTCCATGCTGATCTTGTAAGTCATCTTATATGTGATTACTACTTTTATTATAGGTTTTCATTCACTTGTCAAATTTTTTCCTTTCCTAATTTTCTTACTCCTAACTATGGCCTTTTCTTTTCACTCAGAGAATTCCCTCTGACCTTCTTGTAAGGCTGGCTTTGCAGTGATAAACTCCTTTACCTTTTGTCTGGGAAACTAGCTCTTCTTCTATTTTGAAGAGCAACCTTGATGGATGGAGTATTCTTGGTTTCATGTTTTCTTCCTTTCAATACTTTAAAATATCATGCCACTTCTTCTGGCCTGCAAAGTTTCTGCTGAAAAAAATTGGCTGATAGCCATATAGGGTTTCTCTTGTTGCCTTTAAAATTCTTTATTATTACTTTTTGCCATTTTAATTATTATGTGTCTTGGCGTGGACCTCCTTGGGTTACTTTTACTGGGGCCTCTCTGCTTCCCAGATCTAGATGTCTGCTTCCTTCACCAGATTAGGGAAGTTTTCAGCTATTTTTCAAATAAGTTTTCTGCCCCCTTCTCTCTCCAACTCTGCAATCCCTGTAGTGTGCATATTATTACACTTGATGATATTTGAGTTCCCTTAACCTAATTTATTATTTTTGTTTTTCAACTTAGTTGCTTTCTATTACCCTGTCCTCCTGATTGCCAATCCATTCTTCCACCTCCTCTAGTCTACCTTTGATTAATTTTGGTTATTGAGTTTTTCATCTCTGATTGGTTTTTTATTTTTTCTCTTTGTTGAAGGTTCTCCAATTTTCTCAAGGCCAGTGAGTATCTTTATGACCATGACTTTGAATTCTGTATCAGGCATATTGATTGTCTCCATCTCATTTAGCTCTTTTTCATGATTTTGTCCTGTTCCTTCACTTAGGACATATTCCTCTGTCTTCTCATTTTGTCTAACTCTGTGTTTCTATGTATTAGGAAAGTCAGCTGTGTTGCCTGAACAGTAATGGCCTTATGAAGAAGAGGTCCTATAGTGCGTTGTAGTATAATGCCTTGTGTTCACCAGAACCAGGCACTTCAGGGGTGTCTCCTAAATGGGTTGTGTGCCTCCTCCAGAATGAATATGCCAGCTTCCCCTCACAGCAGGACATGAAGATATTCTAATCAATCATTAAAGAACAAATAAATCCAGGGCACCTGGGTGGCTCAGTCATTAAGCGTCTGCCTTTGGCTCAGGTCATGATTCCAGGGTCCTGGGATCAAGCCCCGCATCCGGCTCCCTGCTCAACGGGAAGCCTGCTTCTCCCTCTCCCACTCCCCCTGCTTGTGTTCCCTCTCTCGCTGTGTCTCTCTCTGTCAAGTAAATAAATAAAAATCTTTAAAACAAACAAACAAATAAATCCAACCTGGAAAAGTTCAAAAGGCTTCAAGATGTCCACTGAATATTCTGAGTTCTTCGTATCAACAGGAATGACAATACAACTCTAAAGCCCGGACTTTCAATATTTTAAAAAATTGTCTTTTTTGATTTCAGAACATAATTCATTTGGGGTCTGTACATTGCTAATATGTAACTAACTAACCTAACTAATTAGTATCTCTCTTTGCTTTTCAACTGCGGCCAAAATTAGAATCTTGGGAGAGTGAGCTGCAGGTCTTAAATACTGTGTCAATTTTCAAAAAATTGCTTGTATTTATCTTAAACCCAGGCCCTAAAGCACCGTTTTCCCAGCAAATGCTGCCCTTGGAATGACCTTCATGTGTAGTAACTGATAATACACGTCACGTGCCAGGGCCAGGTGTTTGTTCTCAAACACACTATGTATTTATTAGCTAGAGATGATCCTGACACATCAGCAAGTAGAATTATAGATTTAAATCTGCTATGCAAATCCAGAGGTAAAATTTATAGGAAAAGCATTGCTCCTGTATTTGCATTTCACCTCATCTTTTTTAGGAAGCAAGATTATTTACCTCCCCCCAATTTTTAATTTCCATATTTACAAAAATGCAAATTATAGCCAACATGGTTCATGTTCCAAGTATTTTTCCACGACAAGTCAAATGTAAGGTACTCGGCAGCCATAAACCTTTTTAGCTGTGACTCTTAGAAGCTGCTTCTGCTATGAACTCCTAATAAAGAACTAATTTTAACTTTCTTCCTGGAGTGAAGTTGAATCATGAATTCACTCTCAGGAGAGCATGCAAAAGGAGTCCTAGAAACAATTACTATTAGTTCTGAGGAGTCACCATTACCCCACACCTCAACAATGTTTTTAAAAATATGTTTTGTGGGTAGTTTACAGAGTGAAAGTATTCAAACTATGGCCACCAAGAGCTGTGATGACCTTCACCATGTCTTGCTCTAAACTGCTATTCATTGACCTTCATATTTGAGGCTTAAAAGATTCTAGATAATGAAAGAAAGAAGAGGGGCACTGGGAAGGGGGGGAGAAGAGCGAGCGAGATGAGAAACAAAGAAGAAAGACTGTACTGTGAGCCCCTTGAGGAAAGGGAATGGCTTTTCTTGCTCATCATTATATCTATAGCACCTAGCACATGTCCTGACACATCTAGTATAACTTAAATACGTGATTAAAGAACGTGAGATGGAGAAAAAATAGCTACCCAGGTAAAAAGCACACTAGACCCAAATCCTGATTCGGAAGCATGAATGAGGACCTGGCAAGGCTGTGCACACTGGATGGGCTGCTGGGAGGTGGCAGAACCGCCCTCAACAGTCATCCTGAGGCGGAGGTGCTGGCTGTGTCTTCCTGGGGTTCACAAGGCTGGGTAGGGGAGCTCAAGTCTCTCGGAATCTGTCAGGGGCCTCTCCCAGGTTCTGTGCCCACTGGTCTCTCCCAGTAGGCTCCTATGCAAACATGACTGCCCCCTGCAAACCCCCTAGGGCAGGCCTGGTAGATAGGGCAAAGATGTAATTTAGGCAAAAATTACCCTTCAGGGGCGCCTGGGTGGCTCAGTTGGTTAAGCGACTGCCTTCGGCTCAGGTCGTGATCCTGGAGTCCCTGGATCAAGTCCCGCATCGGCTCCCTGCTCAGCGGGGAGTCTGCTTCTCCCTCTGACCCTCCCCCGTCTCATGTGCTCTCTCTGAAATAAATAAATAAAATCTTTAAAAAAAAAAATTACCCTTCAGAAAACTCTTATGAGATTCACTTTGGAAAGAGTATCATACCACTTCTGAAATCAGCAGGGGTCTCTGCTACTTGACATTTTCAGTTCAAACTCCAAATTAGACAAGTTTGCCAATGCCCAGCCAGAAAGGGACTTCTATTTAGCCTTGATGAGAAACACAAGACCCGTAGGCTCACTCTTAGTCTATAAAAGGGTTCTAATGGCACAAATGAATATTAAGCTGAATATCTAGCCTCATGTATCTCTGTGCCTCTTTTTATAAAATGAAGTAGAAGAACCTTTTTCTTCCCTGCAGAAGGTGGCTTAAACTTGCTCTTGCCATTAACATCTTCTGAAACATATTTCAGACATGGCCTTTTCTTGATTGTGGCAATGAGGTTGTAACTAACAAGACAGAACAAGGGGATTGTGGTCCTGTTAGCACAATGGCATAGAGGTTATAGGCACTTGGGCCTTTAAGATGGCTCAAGTCACAAAGGGAGAGTACACGTTGCCCGATGTAGGAAGGGGGAAGGCGCTGGTGCTTCAGCCACTCCTCTCCAGTGCTGGAAGGGCCAGAACTGCCCCACCCACCAGGTTTCCTGAGCACCTACTGTAGGTCAGTACAAAGTCCGTGCTCCCCAAGAGCTCAGTGAATGGTGAATGGTGAGGCAAGGACAACTCAACAGGAGACCACTTCAGTATGTAGAAGAGTAGGAGGTCAATCCAGTGAGAAATTAAGGGTCAAGGCTACCTTCAGCCTTCGGTTTCTCCCCTGGGTCCAGTGGATTTAAAGGTCTCCATGTCTGGTTCCCTAAACCAAAAGAAGAGTTGTCTTCTGGGGAGAAATCCATGTTTTTCTTCACATATATTGCACAGAGAAAAATGTCCGTAAACTTTAGGACTGAGAGCTTTATTTTGATGAGCTTTTGTTTTGTTGTTGTTCGCTTATTTGTGGGAACTTGTTCATTTCTCTATAAGGTAGACAAATCTATATGTCCTTAATTTGAAACCAATTTCCTCCCAAATTTTTAACAGCCTTGTTGAGATCTAATCTATGCACCGTAAAGTTTACCCATTAATATGTATAATGTAATGGTTTTTAATATATTTAGTACAGTATGAGTTATACAATCACCGTAATCTCATTTTAGAACATTTTCACCATCCCCCCAAAACCTTGTACCTATTAGCAGGGATTCCCCATTTCTAACACCCCAGCCCAGGCAATCACTAACAGACTTCGTCTGTAGAGATTTGCCTTTTATAAACATTTCAGTGTGAGCTCATGATATATGTGGTCATTTACAAATGGATTTTTTCACTTAGCATCTTCGGTTTTTTTGAGGTTCACCCATGCCATAGCATGCATCAGAACTTCATTCCTTTTTACTGTCAAATAATATTCTGGGGCACCTGGGTGGCTCAGTCAGTTAAGCCTCTGACTCTTGATTTTGGCTCAGGTCATGATCTCATGGGTTGTGGCATCAAGCCCTGCATCCAGCTCCATGCTCAGTGGGGAGTCTGCTTCAGATTCTCTCCCTCAACCCTTCTCCACACTCGCACTCTCTCTCCATCTCAAATAAATAAATCTTTAAAAAAATCTGTTGTATGGATATACCACATTTTGTTCATCCATTCATCAGTTTATAGAAATTCAGGTTGTTTCTTCTTTTTGGTTATTATGAACATTCTTGTAAAAGTTTTGTGTGGACGTACATTTCAATTCTCTTGGATAGATTCGTATGAGTAGATTTGCTGGATCATATGGTAGCTCCATTTTTAACCTTTCGTGGAACATCTACCTTTTCTAAAGTGGATGCATCATTTTACCTTCCCACAGCAGTATCAGTGTATGAGCCCTCAAATTTTGGCGTTTCTAAAATAAGTGTGTAATTTATAATCCATGTGCATATTTAATTTAGTGGATCTACTCCTTATATTCTTTAATAGCTGATTATTAAATTAATGGTAGACCTTAAATTATTGGCATCTTAAAATAACACAACTATAGTAATAAGTTATGTGCCGATCCCCAACTAAGTACTAGGCGCACCTTATTTAATGCTCACTGACTTTTTGAGAGTTCTTACCTTTATTTATAGATGAGGAAACAGGGGTTTAAAAAAATAGGCTAAAACTATAGTGTCGCTGCCACCACTTCAAGGTGGAGTATTAGCATTGAATTTGGGTGGGTTTTCTGCCAAAGTTCAATTTTCTTCTCTATTTTCATGGTATTTTTCTAAGATGAACAAAGGGTAATATGTGCCTTTCTATGAATTCACAGTCTTAAAAAGTACTCTGGATGAGGCAGAGATTAATTTTAACAGAGGGAATTTGGGACAAGTATCTTGGAGTAAGTGGGACTGAAGGTGGGCCTTGTTTGGTAGATATGGTAGAACATCTTAAATCAATGATCTAAGGCTGCCATCCCATGCAGTAGCCACCGGCCACATGTGGCTCTTGAGCACTTGAAACGTGGCTACTTCAAACTGGGAAGTGCTGTAAATAAATACTGGACTTCAAAGGCTTACTACCAAAAAAAAAGTATAATATCTTGGAGCGCCTGGGGGGCTCAGTTGGTTAAGCGTCTGCCTTTGGCTCAGGTCATGATCCCAGCGTCCTGGGATCGAGCCCCACATCGGGCTCCCTGCTCAGCGGGGAGCCTGCTTCTCCCTCTCCCTCTCCGCCCGGCTTGTGCTCTCTCTCATTCACTCTCTCTTTTTCAAATAAATCTTTTTTTTTTTAAGTATAATATCTCAACTGGTGATGTACTGTATGGTGACATAATAAAATTTTTAAAAAGTATAATATCTCAATAATACTTATATTGAGTACATATTAAAATATTTTTTGTGTACTGACTTAAGTAAAATATATTAAAATTAAAGATCAAGAACCACCCCTCCCCCAAATTCTTAAAATGCTGGATCAAATATAATACCCTGCATATGCTCACTGCCCTGCATATAAAAGGATGAGAAATTGACTCATATGCATAAAACTGACACTACGAAAAGCCCTCCCAGTGAAGGCAAGGAGAGAAGCTTGTAAAAAGATAAAGGAGCCAGTGCAAAGTCTTGTAAAGGAAGAAGACCAGAATATTGGGAGATGGGGCTGCCTGGTGAGTTAAGTAAAGACAGTGTCAAGATGGAGGGCCAGTGATGCCAAATGCTGAACAGAAGTAGAAAAAAAAAAAAAAAAGGATACAGTGCTTCTGATTTGGTCATTAGGAGGTTACTCAGGCTTCACGGAGAGCTGTATCAGCACAGTGGCTGGAGCAGAAGGAAGTAAGGAGGAGCCAACACTGACTTCTCTGAGCATTTTAGAAGCGGATTAGAGAGACAGGCTGTTGGTCACCTCAAGAGAGCAGCAGGTCAAAGGATTTCTTATTAGCAACACGAGCCATTCAGAAAAGATGAGAAGTGATTCTAAAGATCAAGGCAGAAACACTTTGGAAAACAGTATGGAGGTTGCCCCAAAAGTTGAAAATCGAACTACCCTATGACCCAGCAATTGCACTACAGGGTATTTACCCCAAAGTTACAAATGTAGTGATCTAAAGGAACACCTGCACCCCAGTGTTTATAGCAGCAATGTCCACAATAGCCAAACTATGGAAAGAGCCTAGATGTCCATCAACAGATAAATGGATAAAGATGTGGTGTATATATATACAATGGAATATTATGCAGTCATCAAAAAATTGAAATCTTGTCATTTGCAATGACGTGGATGGAACTAGAGGGTATTAGGCTAAGCGAAATAAGTCAATCAGAGAAAGACAAGTATCATATGATCTCACTGATATGAGGAATTTGAGAAACAAAACAGAGGATCATAGGGGAAGGGAGGGAAAACAGGAAGGAGAGGGAGACAAACCATAAGAGACTCTTAATCTCAGGAAACAAACTGAGGGTTGCTGGAGTGGTGGAGGGTGGGAGGGATGGGGTGGCTGGGTGATAGACATTGGGGAGGTATGTGTTATAGTGAGTGCTGTGAATTGCATTAAGACTGATGAATCACAGACCTGTACCCTTGACACAAATAATACATTATATGTTAATTTAAAAAAAAAAAGATCAAGACAGGAAGAAGAACCAATGTAGGAGTAGGATTAGAGGATGATGACAAGCCCAGATGGGACCTTCAAAAGTAAGGGGTATTGATGTCCACCAGAGGTGCAGAATGATACTCATTTAGGCAATGGAGATATTTTGGAGTGGGGACACAGGTGGCTGAAGACATGTAAGAAGGTCTGGTGCTATCGCTACTGGATTGAGAGAAAGGAGTCCCAATGAACAGGGCTGAGTGTCAGGGAAGGCTAGGCTGAAGTGAAGCCCCACTAAGAATCCAGAATGGGGACAAGTGAAAGCAAACCTAGATGGACAGACTGGGAGACTAGTCAGACACTGAAATATAGAGATCAGGCCCCAAAAATACAGCACAGGGCCAAGGCCAGCCTGTCCTGCTTACATATTATGAGCAGTTAACAGTCAAATGAAAGAAATACTAATGTGCCACTTATATTTACACTGAACAGTGTAGTCATTTGCCTAAGTGGTAAGCATATGTCAATTTGTAAGTGGGAAAAACATAGAAATATTACAAGACAGCAATTGTTGTCCTTCAATCCTTTTGCATTTCAATTCCATCAGTCTTTCTGGTGTTCCTCTAATATGCCAGGTTCTGGAGGTTGAGACTACAGAGAGAGAACATGCAAGAGCAAGAGAATGCAGAATGCACGGTTTTTATTGAGCCTGAAACTAACTTTTATCCTGGGAATTCAAATTCTATGAGCTGAAACTTGTGTTTATAGACAAGCCAAAAAATAGTTACTGGTTTTTCCCTTTGTCCCTGGGCCTGGACAAAGGGCGTAGAGGGACACAAATCAGGAGTTTGACTTGAATGCTAGAGTGTTGCATTACCAGAGAATCTGTTTTCACCTCAAGCTTACTTACACTGTGAAAATGTTGGTCTTCTAGCAATACAGAGGAGCAATCAAGAGAGAATGGTGGAGAGACCAGAGGACTTGAGGGGAAGCCCTGAGCAGTGTGAACTGGAAAGCCCATGAAAATGATCTAAGTTAAAGCAGAAAAATCAGGTCATTTGAAAAACTACAGTTGGTCTTCACTGGCAGTAGGTGATCTTTTGGCCAGCAGTTGATAAGGAATTGGAAAAGGGACAATCATAGCAATAAGAATGTTTCCCAAGATAAAAAGTATCAGGTAAAGACTCAACTCAGAAGGGAAAAATGATTATGAAATGTGTTTGTGAAACTATTTAGGCTGGGAAATAATATCCCAAACAAATCCAGACTAATCTCACATCTTCCCCCTATCTTAGATCAGTCCCACCTTTGTACGTTTTTTTCTTTCCACCTTTTTCATAAAATGAAAATATATAGATAGATCTATATCTTAGTTCTACAGAGTATGTAACTAGACCCTAATTCTAAGGATATTTCAAAAGATATCTTAGAAGAGGCAGCTTTGTTTCAATATGCAATCAATTGACATGTGACCTGTGACCCACAGCTTTTAAAAATATTTATATCAAAATCACAATCTGTAATTAGAAACTGAAATTAGCTACAAATAAAAAATTAATCTGAATTAGCCAAGGTAATTGAGTTTATCAAATAAATTAAATATTTTAAAGCAATAATTAACCTAAATGATATCCCATGACTTGAAAATCTTGCAAAAACCTGCTGTCTATGGGTCTCCTAGGGACTCTACATGGTTTAAAACAAGGTCAGGCCAAATCCAATTAGAAAAGTGAAAAGGGGATGCTTCTGAATGCTTTGGGGTCATAGTTTAGTGAACTATAGCAATAATTTGCTAGATGTTCCATTGGTGGCTTCGTAGAAATAATATTGCAGGTAGACAAGCACGGGTCTGTAGAACTAAGTGATTAGGAATTGCAGGTGCAAGCCGTAAACACACTGCTAATGCTAAATAAATACAGTGATGTTATTTCAGCTAAAATTAGATTATAGGTTACTTTTATAGTCTGCTTGAAAATTATTTTTCTCAAACCCTGAAAATTTCCAGAGAATATCTAAGTTGACTAAGTATAAAGGACGCTGAGTTTGCTGGCGAGGGGAACATTAATAGTGAAGATCTAGGTTTCAGCTCCCTTTGGGATATAATCGACCTATGCTCAAGGAAGTAAGTATTAATAAGCTGGCTCCATTTCTCGGGGCATCTGCAGGCTCTGTGATGGAGTGATCAGGAAATGGGGGAAGGCAAAGAATGAGCAACACAATGAGGAAGATCTTTCATCAAAACCTCCAAGGGACTAGGATACTTGACCACAGGTTAAGAACCATCACAATTCAAAGATCATTAGTGGCCAAAAGCAACTGAACTTCTTGGGCCACCTAAGTGCCACTTTTCCAAGTAAACTGAAGGATTTTTTTCCCCAGGTTGCCACGAATCTGGAAAGGTCATTAAATGTACACAGCAGTACAGCTAATAATGACTAACGGGAAAAAATGTATACCATCTGGAATACATATATTGCATATACTGTTTCTCTTAATTTGAATAGATGGGAACATAGGAATTCTCATTAGCTCAAAGTCTGAGGAATATTAATTAATCTTTAAGAATCTCATTATATATAATTAACAGCAGCCATCACATTGGTCGAGCTCCAATACATAATCTCAGTAGCTTTTCAATCTAGTCTCAATCTCATGCAGGCAGGCAACCCTGCTCCATGTGGAAGTGATGTGTACAACATGTGATCCATACAATGTTGGCACAGCAAAAAAAAAAGAGAGAGAGAGAGAGAGAGAAAGAGAGAGAGGAAAAGGGGCGGGTATGGGAGTTCTTATAACTCCATGCTCAGAATCACATGGCTCTAATGTAAATGCAGAGAATACTGAAAACACAGGGGAGCATGCTGACTATTTGAGAGCATGTAAACTCTAACTGATGTCTGCCACACACTCTCAACTTATTAAACAAGAGTGAATAAGCCAGAGATTTATCCTACTGGTAGGGGGAGGTAAATCAAGCTGCTAAGGTAACTTTTAACATCTCCAGAATATAATTTGAAATCTCCAGTGGTAGCTGAGACAAAAGATGATGTTTGTGGGCAAGTTATGATTCCATACATCATGCTCTTATCTAACATCTAGCGTTGGGGCTTTGGCCTAGGCAAGGAGAAGGTAGCTTCTAGAGTCCCATCTGACTGCACATCTGGCTAGAGCCAGAGTTTCTCAATTTCAAGTCCAATGTCATGAAAACCAGACATTGCTTCCTTCTAGAATGTGGGACTCCTACTGAGATATCAAATTTGCCTAAACATCCCACATGAAAAAAATTTTAATTTTAGGTCTTGCTTTCGAGTAGTGTTTAATCAACTCTTATATACTAGAATCACCTGAAGATATACTTAAAACCACTGATGTCTGTGCCCCAACTCAGGCCAATTTAGCTACAGTGTCCAGGGATGAGCATAGGCAAGGATTTTGTTTTTAAGCTACCTGGATAATTCTAAGACACAATTAAGTTTGAGAACCTCTATTTTAGAAGCAAACTTCAATTATTGCTTAGAAATTACCACTTTGGTGGTTGTAAGGCTGGGAAGTCTTACAAATTAACACTGGGGACTTACTCCAGATATTCTAATCACTTAGGGTGGTGAAGGCTGGACTTCAGGATATTTAAAGTTCTTCAGGTAATTTTAATGTGAAGCCAAGTATAAGAACTGCCATTTTATAGCAACACCGCTATCTCTAGCCACCTTGTCAGACCAGAGGTAGCATGACTACAATTGGGGAAGGGGGATGCAGCACTGAGTGTTGCTATCCGCGGTGCTGAAATGTCAATGAATTTTTATTATCTTTAGGGATGATGAGCATTTACTAAGATGATAAAACAAAATCTTTCACTGTTGTATATTTTTAATTGGAGAGAGATAAAATTTCTGCTAAGCAAAGAACTGTTCTGTGGATTTTCAGTTCTGTATTTTGGCTTGTCAAGGGAGACAGCTTGAGGGATATAGTGAGGGGCGGATGGGGAAAAGAGAATTATATTGAAAGAGGATTCTTTGCTGTTTGTCCAGAGATTACATAGGGCAAAGATTAAAATAAGTATGACTGACGCTCTTGGAAAGTCCACATATTTCTTTAGTTGATAATAGTGTCTGTCCTGAATATTGTTTTTGCAGTGTAAATGATCAGAATTTTTAAAAAATGACATACTTTACTTCCCATCTATAATTAGAATCCATCCATGTTTATGGTTTTTACTTTTGCTTATGAAGACAGAAGTTACATTTTTAAAGAAATAGCCCATTTTCACAGAGTAATATCTTCATCTTATACTATTTAATCATACTATCACTGAAGATTTCCAGTTCATGAATTTGGGTAGTTTTATTTAAAAATGAGATAACATGGGGTTATAAGGCCAGTAATTAGATATTCCCTAGCAACTAATGATGTAAGGAATGTGGAAGGAAAGGTGGGGAACATTATCAGAATTGAGTTGTCCATTCAATAATTTCTATTCTCCATGTTCTAAAAATTTACACTCATTCCCCAAACTTTTAAGGGCATGCAATGTATTCCATGACTCCATCCAATAACAAGTAAGTAATAAAAAGGCTGGATTAATGTTTTAAATATTCCTGAATTTATGACTATTCTCAGAAACAGAGAAAATGTCTTCCAGAGTAAAGGACATGAAAATATGAGCCTCATCTGCTAACCTAAACATGTCAGACATCTGAACCCCACCTTATCAGCAAATAGGTCACAAACTTATGCCTCTTTCTTGTTAAGAATCTAGCATTTCCCATAAGGCAGTAGTATATGTATGCACAGAAACCTAATAATGCACAAATATCCTTTGTAACAATTATGTTCCTAGTCTTCTACAAGCAATTGGGAAATAAGAGATTTATGCGAGACACCAAGACACTTGCTAATATGTAGATCCACAGTATGTTTGAAGAGTTAATGGGGGGGGGGGAATAGAAAAATACTCAAGAACTCAATTTACTTATTACCAGACTATATGAGCTTTGACACCAGCATTTACTGCTTCCTTCAGTCAGAGGGAATAACTGACCCATACTTTCTTCAACACTCTGCACTTCAAAAGAATCTGATAAACCCCATTTCCCCATCTATCAAAGTTCACAGCTTTACCAATTTGGTTAGTATAACAATAAAACAGAGTACCTTGGTCTCAGACCTTGACCACAGTGTACCCTCCATCTATTCAGATATTAAATGAGTTGGTCTGGTAGCCACAAGCCTTTTAGTGGATTCAAGTCAAGGTGCTTAAAAAAAAAAATACCCAACTCCAACCATCTTCCAATGGTGGGGCACCTCCCACCAACGCTGCCATCTGTCAGATAAGACTTCTCTTTGCCAAAAGGACTCTCAGGAGGGAGCTAATTTACCATCAACACAGTTAGAATCATTTTAGCATAGCCTCCTTAAACTTCTGATTTTTCCTATCAATTTAACTCTCTGGAACCTGCCTATTTATTGACCACTTCCAAAGAGGGCTCTATAGTATCTAGAAGCAGAAAGAAAAAGAATTTGAAAGAGTATTTTGGAATTGCTGGTAGCAGTATCAGGGCTCCAGGGGGCTGTTTTGATGGTGAATTCATTATTTCCTCAGGCTTTCATGGATCCCAGCACCCCAGTGACTGGCTCTGCTACTTACACAGCTCTGAGTAAACTCATTTTTTCCCATCAAATGATCTCACAACTACTGTTCTCTGTGGAGTTAGGTCTTTTATGGAAGTAAGGAAAGAAATCATAAATACTCCCCTCTCACCATTAAGAGTTCTTATCACAGCAGTGTGAGGACACTCATCATCAGAACCTACAAAAAGGAGGCCAAGGGTGATGGAGTGAAATGATGAATGATCACAGCCACAAGATTAAGTCTTGTCTCGCTTTTATCTGAGGACTTTTGGGATGGTCCTGCATCAGTGACTCTGTGGTTTTGATCTCTCACATAATTCTAGAAAACTGTATTATTATGTTTAGGGTCAATGACAGTTTTATATGACTTGAAAAACTTGTTTAGAACTTGTTCTACACTGCGCTTCAAATGTGACTCAACTGTTGGAATAGCAACAATGATGAAACATAGTGAAATATATAGAGTGAAAAGAACAGATTTGTTCACATGCCGCTACCATCTTAAGACACAGATTAGCAGGGCTGCCTTAAAACTCACAAAATTTGGGGCTAGACCTAGGTGGCTCAGTCAGTTAAGCATCTGACTTTAGTTCAGGTCATGATCTCAGGGTCCTAGGATGGAGCCCCATGTCATGTCAGACTACCTGCTCAGCGGGGAGTCTACATGTCTCTCCCCGCATCCTGCACTCATGCTCTCTCTCTCAAATAAATAAAATCTTTTTAAAAATTTCATGAAATTTAAGAAATTGAATGGAGGTGAAAAAAATCTCTTCATGCAAGTATATCCAGAAAGGCTGGAAATATTATGGGTCCACTTAGAGCTTCTTTCAATTCTCACTAAACAAGTAACATATAAGTGACCATACATCCTGGTTGATCCCAGACAGTCCTAATTTGTGCCTGTTGTGCTGGCATGGCTATTAATAGTACCCACTTTTACTCTCAGACTGTCCCAGTTTGAATGACCAATTATATTCTCACCCTATAGACAGTTAAGTCCACCTGTAGTTCTTACAAGCCTTGTGTGCATTGTGGGGCTATGAAGGGGTGTGGGAGGAGAAAGACCCACATTTATAGGGACCACATGAAAACTTAGTTTTTTGCTAGTCTGTGACAGGCTGAGGGAAGATACCATGAAGCCTGCTGCCACCTTGAGAAACATGCTTAGAATCATGTACACATGGGCTAGTCATGTAACCTCTGTGCTGGTTTCTTCTCATGTAAAAAGATAATGATAGTACCTAGGTCATGAGGTTGTGAAGATAACATGAGGCCCTGTGCCCATGCAAACTAACTGCTATCAAGTGTTTTCTACCACAGGTGGTGGCCCTGGATCCAGATCCTAGTCCCACACAGCTATATTGGCTAGACAACAGGGAGGTCCACTTTCAGACGAGATTTGGTAGAGGTGACTTTGGTTTGGGTATTGACAGAACCAACCAAATCAGATTCTCTTTTAGGAAATAGACACCTGATGAAAACAACAGGTCACTGCAGTTGAATCTCAAGTGACAGGAAGCTCCTCTTCCCACAGTTTGGCCTACTCATGGACTCTTTAGGCCCCAGGGCTCTGGAACTCCTAGAAGAAACAGCTGTGATCCCATGTTCCTATGGACTCTTGTTATAATCTCCCATTACCCAGCTTTATCTGTTGGTGGACCTCCCCTGCCACCTTCAATAAATACAGGGAGACAGGCCAAGCTCAGTTCACAGAAGAGGAGGTACAGGGGAAATCTGAGACCCCAACCTTGATATCAGCTGGAAAGTTCCACTTGTGAAATATTAAATTTCATCATCTTACTCTCTGACCATAACTTCAGATCAGCTCCCTGGAGCTCCTAAGTACCTTGGGTTCCTCAAAGCCCCCACTGGTCCTCAAATTATTATTTTTCTCTGTGGCTTCATTTTCTTCTCTGCAGAGCCCAGATCATGTGTTCTACCATTTCAATACCCTTTCCCTGGCACTTGACCATCAACTCTGTGTTTGTCCACCCAAAAGACCCAAAACTTCTAACCCTGCACCGATCCTACTCCACACATAAAAAGGCCCTGAGAAACTATAGAATACTTGGAATGTGTGCTGTTAGTCAATTACAGCTCAGTATTTCAGCAGGTCCTCGGAGCCATGCTTTCCCTCAATTTCCATCTTCATCACTGCCCGCCTACAATATTACCAACCTTTCCATCCCCTCCTCTGATTTGCATCCCAGGGAAGTACACCTGGTTTAAGAGACACTGTCCACCAGGACAAAATCCAGTCTCCATCTGCCGCTCCTGAGATCTATCCATCACCTTAGCCTTGCAGCTGGCTAACACTCAATGCCAATTTGCACATCAATTTGCTATCTAACCTTGACAGTCCAATGGACAAAGATGATCCAACCTTTCAAAAACCCCCCTTTGCCCCATCCTCCCAGCTACCACAAAATGTGATCATTCACTCGACTCTTACCATTTGACACCTTCTACACATTCTGGTTCTTGTGCAACTTATCTATGGTTGCCACAGTATCTGTCTATGTACCTGTATTTGCCATACAACCTTGGGCTCCATAGGGTCAGAGAACTGGTCCTGCTCACCTTTGAATTCTCAGGGCCCTGAGCAGTCTCCAGGAGGTGTGCAAAACCTTGATTGTACTGACAGAAATCCCAATCTGGCTGGCAGGGCTGGGTTCTCACCCCTCCACCCAGCCATGATGCATCAGGTTCCCCGCTTATTTCTGCAGTGTCATTTTCTTTTGTTTTGGTCAAACTGCATACAGAAGGATGTGCAGTCATTTCGCAGCAGCACTCGCTGGTGCAAGGCCTAGTTGTCTCGGGATAGGCAAAAGCTTCACTCCATCTCTAACTGGTGTAGGATGAGAAGGAGAAACTTGAGAGGATGGTGTAGGATGAGAAGGAGAAACTTGAGAGGATGGGAAGGAGAAAAAATAATCAAGGGAGACAGGAAAGCATTAAATTTATGCATGAGGTCATTAGCCCTTCAGCTACAAAGAGTGATAAACCACAGGCAGTTGGGAAATTTGGAGAGGCTCTGGCAGCCAAAACACCCCACTGGGGGAATCCGGACTCCTTGGACTCCAGATTCCAAAACGAAGGTCTTCTCTGTAAGTTCATGAAATCCCAGTAAACATTTATGTGCGATTTTAATTGTTTTTGTTTTATCTTCTTGTTGGCGGAAGGGTTGGGGATTTTTAAAAATTATCTTTTCAGATTAGTTCTATTTGACTCCAGCTGACCCATTTCTGAGCCTGCTTAACACCCTAACTACTGTGTCCAGGGTTATGATGAGATCCCAACAACTCTTCTTCATGCCTTTGGCCCTCCACTGTCCCATCCCCACCCCACCAAATCCTTGGCTGGCCCCTGAACTAGTGTTTCTAAATCTTTTCTGTGCGTATACATCTCCTGCGACTCTTGTTAAAATGCAGATTCTGACTCAGGAGGTCTGAGGTGTGGTTTAAGAGTTGGCATTTCTAGAACATTCCCAAGCGATGCCTATGCTGCTTTAGGGAACACTGCTTGAGTATCAGGGCTCTTCCCCTCCACCAGCTGACCCAAAGGGGGTCAGAGGATAAGCAAGATGTTTCATTGATGCACAGGAGGAGAGTATTAGGATTCAACATGCTAATTTTATCTTAAACTTTTAAGTCTTAAACACTGGTACCTTCACCTGTCTGATGAGTTCCCGTCAGGTTGTGTAAAAGGAATCCTGAGAAAGGGGCAGAAATAAAATTCTGCAGCTTAGAGGGGTTGACAGAGGTGGACCTAATTGTTCATTCCCATTCAGCTTATTGCAATATGTTTAACTGTCTAGTTCACAGGGCTTAAGGAATACATTATCTAGTTTCAGTAAAACTAACCCTCACAAAATGTAGAAGAGGCTTAAATAAACCAAGAAACTGCTAATTGAAGATAACATTAAGCATCTATATCTGCCAACTGAAAATTTGGCCCAGAAATCCAAATTTATAATGAAGATGATTTGGAATAGGGATATATGGTCATCTTTAACTATGACCTGGAGAGTATACTACATCTGGACGTAGAAGTGTATTCATGTAATTTTTAAGTAACAATTCCTACTTTGAGGGGTACATACGTCAATAGGAGGTGCACAATCAAGGCTTAGAGACCACAGCTCTATACTACCAGCTGTCCTCCATTCCACATGGGATAAATATCTTCATGTCCTTTGGTCTTGGTGTCCTTCCTCCACCCACCTAGTCTCTGGTGCTGTGATCTCCTCTATCCTCCACTCCAACCAGTGTTTCAGCTAAAGTGGCAGTAGGAAAAGCCAATAATCCCAAACATATGTGACTGCAATCATCAGGGAGGGATCACAAAATCTTGAGGGAAGAGTATTAAAAAATGACTGCATAAATGTGCCAAGCAGAGACTGACTCTAGTGCTCAGCACTGCAAAGACAAGAGGCAGTCACAGAGACTGCGGCAGCATGGAGAACCCTTGCTTTCCATTCTTTGCCCATTCGGACATGCAGACGCAGTTGCTTGATCTTCTATTTCGAGGAAAACCTACATCTGGAATTTTACTGGATGCACAATTGTTAAACATGGTGCATACACACACACACTGGTGTGCACACTTTGACCTTGCCAAGACTTCAAGCCACATCTGGACCATGAGCCATCAGTGTGGTCTATCCACTGTGTGTATAGTAAAACTTAACTGCAGCCACATAATCATAATTAAGACAGAGCTGGAAAGGAAGAGCAAGGTTCAGAAGTCATGAAATCAGAGTCAACATAAAGCTAAGTCCTGTGAAGGGGAAGGGAGAGACAAATAAGTGGAAGGGAAAAGGAAGATGAAGAGGTCAAGCTAATGCTAACAGAAGAGCAAAGGCAGGGATTCCTATTTGCTTCCTCCCTTTTTCCTCCCAGGGTCAATAATTAATCTCACTTTCCCAGAGTTGGGGGCCCACTGTGTGTGGTCTTGGGAAATCGACTGGTGCTCACTAAAGTCCACGTCACTATTTTTTTTTTTTTTTGAGCAGCAAGACCACATTTCCCAGCATTCTTTGCAGTGGGTGTGGTCATGTGACTGAATTTTAGCCCATGGAGTGAGAATGGCCCATGGAGTGAGAATTTTAGCCCATGGAGTGAGAATTTTAGCCCATGGAGTGAGAATGGTCTATGAACACACACATACACATGCAAGCAGGATCCTTTTTTCTCCTCTTCCTTAACTGCATGAGGAGGCAAATGTCTGGACAAAGGTGGAGCCCTATGATCCAAGAAGCTGAACTCAATTCTCACTACCACAAGCCCACCTGGGTTGTGAGATTAACAAAACTTCTCTATTTCTTGCTTACCTACTGAGATTTTGGTCTTAATCCTGCCTGGTTTGAATACATTTATCATGGTCTACTTCCTCTTGCCCAGAATCATCCCATTTTCTCTATTACGCCAGTGGCATGATTCCAGTCTCCTGGCCTCTCATCTCTGAAAATGCTCTACTTAGCCTGTATGACTCCCAAAGTAGAAAGCCCAAAATGGAATGTGAAGTAGTATGTGACCAGTGCAGAAAAGAACAGGATTGTCACCTCCTTTTTCTCAGATGGTAGGTCTCTATTGATAGAGCCTGTGATGTCTATCCACTAAACCTATTTTTTTTTTTACTGGTGCTTGTCTTGTGCCACATCTTCCCCATTTTATAATTCCAAATTTATCTTCTGGACCGTCAAAGCTTTTGAAGTCTTCGTGTTAGGCTTATTTTGCTATTCTGTAGTATTACCTTCTTTGTATACCTATGTAGATTCCTTTTATTTTTGCCTTTCCAGCTTCCATTTGCCCTTCTTCTGGTAATAACACTTGTATTTCAATTAATGCAGTCTCAGTGGTACTAGCAATCAAGGAAATCTGCTTTCCTCTGGCCTAGCAATGGAACATTATTCAAACTATACGGCCACTCTCCTCTTTTAAATCAGGAACACAGGAATTGAAGACAATTAGAATAAATACATCTTAAAAGGAATGTCTCAAATGGATCAGCCATTAATTCCTGCTACCAAAATCCCAGAACATCTTTTCCACAACTTAGTTGTTCATTTTTTCCTTCAACTCTGTGAGTCCTTCTGTGTTTTGTTTTGTTTTGTTTATTGCTGCTGTAACAAATTACCACAAACTTAGTGGCTTAAGACAACACAAATTGAGGGTCTAGCATCCAAAGTACCTAAACAAAAAACAACTCTTACAACTCAACAAAAAGACAAAAAACTCAATTAAAAAATAGGCAAAGGACTTAAGTATACATTTCTACAAATAAGATATGCATATAAAAATTGACACTTAACGTCATTAGTCATTAGGGGAATGCAAAGCAAAACCACACTGAGAACCCCATTAGGATAGCTACAATTTTTTTTTTAAGTCGACTCCATGCCCAACGTGGGGCTTGAACTCACGACCCTGAGATCAAGAGTTGTATGCTCTGACTGAGCTAGCCAGGTACCCTATTATATTTTTTTTAAAAAGGAAAATATTAAGTATTGACAAGGATGTGGAGAAATTGAAACCCTTGTGTATTACAGGCAGGAGTGTAAAATGGTTCAGGTGCTAAGGAAAAGAGTTTAGCAACTGATCAAGAAGTTAAACCGAGGTATCACAAGATCCAGCAATTTCACTCCTAAGTGTACACTTAGAAGAACTAAAAGCAAGTGTTCAAATAAGTACAGTGCACATGCATATTCATAGCAGCACTATTCACAATAGCCTGATGATCCAAACAGCCCAAATTCTCATCAGTGGATGAATGGGTCAGCAAGTTGTGGTGTGGCCATACAATGGAGTAGTACTCAGCTGTAAAAAGGAGCGAAGTAGTGATCTATGCTACAATATGGATGAACCTCAAAAACATTATGCTAGCTGAAAGAAGTTAGACACAAAATGTCACATAGTATATGATGGCATTTAAATACAATATGCAGAATAGGTAAATTCATTGAGACAGAACGCAAATTGGTGGTTACTACGGGAAAGGGGATTGAGGGATGGAAAGCAACTGTTGCATAACTACAAAGCTTCCTTTTGGGGGGGTGATGAAAAGGTTTTGGAAGGACATGGAGGGATGGCTGCAGGACTTCGTGAATGTATGAAAGGTCATTGATCACTTTAAAATGGTGAATCTTAGGTTATGTCAATTTCCCCTCAAACACACATGTGTGTGCACTCACAGGCACACTTATTCTCTCACAGTTCTAGAGACCCGAAGTCCTAAAAATCAAGGGGTTGACAGGTCTGCATTTTTTCTGGAGGCTCTAGAGATTAATCCATAAAAAACTTGATTTTTCCACCTTCTAAGAGGTAACTTGCATTTTCTGGCTTGTGGTCCGCTCTGGCTATAGCATTCCTCTAACCTCTGCTTCTGACCTTGTCTCCCTCTTATAAAGACCCTGTTATTGGGGCACCTGGGTGGCTCAGGCAGTTAAGTGTCTGCCTTCAGCTCTGGTCATGATCTCAGGGTCCTGGGATCAAGCCCCGCATTGGGCTCCCTGCTCAGTGGGAAATCTGCTTCATTCTTCCTCTCCCTCTGCCCCTCTCCCCGGCTTGTGTTCTCTGTCACAAAGAAATAAAATCTTAAAAAAAAAAAAAAAAAAAAACCCTTCTTATTACACTGGACTCACCTGGATAATCCAGAATACTCTCCCCATTTCAAGATCCGTAATCCATCTGCAAAACCCCTTTTACCATGTAAGGTAATATTCACAGGTTTCAGGGATTAGGACGTGGACATTTTGGGGAGGCCCTTATTCCATCTACGATACCCCTGTCCCTTCAATGAATTCTTTTTTTTCTTAAGTTAGTGTCTGTTGCTTGTTACCACAGAACCCCAACCAATAAAATGTTTTTGAGTTTTTTTCAGCATTTCTTGTTGAATGAACGGGGAACACCAAAGCAGCCAGCAGGGTCTGGTGATGTCTTGACCACCAAGCAAAATCTACAGGGATTTTATGTTTGGCACAGTGCTTTCCCCGGAAACAAGGAAGCCAGATGAGCAGATGCTTAATAAGCGACTGAGGGCTGAATGAATACAAGGAGGAGGATAAAATACAGCAAGTTTCACAAACCATTTAATCAGAGGCCACAGAAGCAAGGATCAGACTGCACAGCGAACAGTCCAGAAACGGGACAATGTGTTCAGTATAAAATCCAAGACACAGCACAGTTGAGCACATACAGCATGCAAGCTGCTACCCACCCTTCTTTATGGGGTGACACCCTCCTACTCTGAGGTCTGAATCTGAGGCAGAGGTCACCTCAGCCGGAAAGTCCGTCTGCTGTCCTCAGACAGAATTAATACCTTTCCCTGCTCTACATGTACGTACTGAGCACTTACCGCATTGCTCTGAACTGTTATTGTCATGGACACTTCTTCAGAGGAGGGAACACATTTCAGTCCTCTGAGCCACTGCCCCAAAGTGCCTGGGGACACACTGAGGGGTGGGGTGGGGGGTGGTTCACAGGCTAACCACAGTAAGGAAAGCAAAGTCCGAGCAGAGCCAAAAAGGAGAGCTGTCTTGTTTTAGATAGCACCCAAAGCCATCTTCCTTGTTCTTTTATTTTCTACAGACTGCAATACATTTTTAAAAGTCAAGTTTGGAACCACAGAACCTTCAGATGCCCCAGGAATCTTCCAGGAACTTTTAGGACCCGTTTACCAAAACCTGGCATTGGTATTCACAGGCTCAGATCCCTGCTTGGCCCCAGAAGCAGATCATCCATTGTGGGGAGAGTGCACCTCTCTGATAGGCCAGGCCACTTTATTTCCCTGAGACTTTTTTTTTTTTGGATTTTTTTTTTAATTTATTTGACACAGAGAGAGACAGCCAGAGAGAGAAACACAAGCAGTGGGGGTGGGAGAGGGAGAAGCAGACTCCTGCGGAGCAGGGAGCCCAATGCGGGGCTCGATTCCAGGACCCTGGGATCATGACCTGAGCCGAAGGCAGACGCTTAACGACTGAGCCACCCAGGCGCTCCTCCCTGAGACTTTTAAGAGCACATCTATTTAACTGCCTCTGCCTTAAACAAACTGTTAGTATTGCCCATTCATTTGACTTTGAGCTAGAAATTTTATTCATGCAAAACGGAGTGAGCTAGGTTTTTATTAGGAAGCCAGGATTCCTGGAAGAGCAAAGAACATTCTTTGTTCAGGGTATCTTCTTGGGGTTCAGGCATCACTGAATTTCATTCTCAAAAGCCATAGCATGAGTCAGCTCTGCCTTTATAGATACGTGTTTGTTGAAAGGGGAGGGGGTGTTTGTTCATCCAGGGTGGAGAAAGCACGGAGGGTGGCTGGATATTGCCTTTTTCCTCTCCCCTTGGTTATAGCCCTGAGTTGGTAAACACTAGGTAACCTCTGGGTTACCTAAACCAACACTGATAGTTGGAATTAATTAAGTATGACCATCAGAGTTATTGCCTCCCATGCCAAGGAGTTAACTCCCTAAAATGATGCTCTGCAACTTACATCCTTTATAGTCAGGAAAACATTAAGAGTAAAATCATGCCCCTTCTCCCCAGAAAGGATAAGGAGACCAACACTAAAGATATGGAAACCAGTACAGAGTCCATTTCAAACTCAGCCAAACTCCCCATCATTTTCCTCACCCTTGGTAGTCCATTCCTAAGTGATTTCTCCCTGTAAAATGAAGTGTCCAGGCTCAGACTTGGCACTGCAGGAAACTGGTGTGTCCACATTGTTGAAGGAGGGCAGGTAAGATTCCCAACAAAACCAACATGACCTGAAGACAAAGGTGGTAAGCAAATTTCACAGAACTGCCCCTCCTGTGTGTGTCTCTACTAGGGAGAAGTCATGGCATGGTGACCAGATGTCCCACCTTTTTCACAGCAGCCCTAACTTCACATGTCCTGCCCTGCTGTTCTACAAGTCTGCTGACAGTTGTCTCAACATGTGAGCAGCTTTCTCCCTCAGAACAAGAGACAGACCCAGCCTAGCACAGGGCAAGGGATGGAACGTTTCTGAAGACCCATTCACTCATGGGGAAAAGCAAAGGTCTCTCTGGGTCACACACACTTAAAAAGAAAAAGATTATGCATGAAATCATTAGGAAGATACTATTACTTATCAATACAAACATCCCCACAATCAGCTCATTTTCAAACAAATTCTCTAACGTTAGTGGATCTTAGACCTTACATTGACTTTTCCATTTAGAAAACCACACGCCAAGCATACACATAAACATGACAGGATGCCCACATAAAACATTTTTCAACACCTGAAATCACTCCTGACACAGATCATGAGCACAGACAACATGACAGACCAGACTTTGGGGTGAGAGAGTCCCCATCCTCCCCTCCCCATAGGGAGACGTGGGTCACAAGCTTGAAAGAATCAATCAATCTAATCATCTGTCTAGTGACAGGTGATGCACAGCAATGTTAACATGCTCTAAGGGATGAGCCTCACCCTCCAGGAAGGCGGGCATCCCCTTTTCAGGACCGTCTCCCACCATCGCCACGGAGAAGTGTACCAATCAACCCCTCTCACTGCTGGGGCTCCAGCTCCTACCTCGAATTGCTACATAGTATCAGCCCTCCTGGTAGAAGTGAATGCTTCACCTTGGCTTTGGGATTTTTGAGGATCTGGTGAAATTTATAGGAAGATAATTACTAGATTAAAAGGAAGAATATAAGGGCGCCTGGGTGGCTCAGTCAGTTAAGCGTCTGCCTTCGGCTCAGGTCATGATCTCAGGGTCCTGGGATCAGGCCCCATGTTGTGTCGGGCTCCCTGCTCAGCGGGGATCTGCTTCTCCCTCTCCCTCTGCTGCTCCCCCTGCTTGCGCACTCATACGCGCTCTCAAATAAACAAAATTTTTAAAAAAAGAAATATTTCCGTTTTTAAATCGGGGTATATCAGAGAGGCTAACTATCTTAGCTTTATAATCAAATGTCCCTGGACTCAAATCCTAGGGCCTCCCCGCTCCCTCCCTAGCTGTAAGATTTTTAGGGGACCCCCAAAAGCTTCCATTTCTCAAGTGTTAAAAAAAAAAAAACCTAATTAACACCTACTTCTACCTTAGTTTGTTAGGGTAAGATGCTGTAATTTGTGTAAAACATGTGGCATAGAGGTATGTAATAAAGTAGGATAGTCCTAGCTCTGATTGAATGCATCTCTTGGAGTAGATCAAATTATTCTTCCATCTGGTAAATACACACCCATGCTCAAAAACCTTCATTGGCTCCCTATTTTGAGATAAGGTTCAAACTTCCTATTTGGCATTTGAGGTCCTCCGACCTGCTTTCCATATAGATTTCCCACAAAGCCCTTCATGTACCCAATGTTCCAGCTTTTGCCTGGGGTGCCCAAATCCACCCTCTAACAGTTAATGTAGAGGTTGTAACCTAATAATTACATGTTCGTGCAAACTTACTCTCGTGGGATCTTACCTTGTTCGTACTAGTTGTCAACAATGGGACCCTTTCTCTTCTAAGACTGGATTTCCACATTCTCAAGAAATAGAATATCTGGGGGCACCTGGGTGGCTCAGTCGTTGGGCGTCTGCCTTCGGCTCAGGTCATGGTCCCAGGGTCCTGGGATCGAGCCCCGCATCGGGCTCCTTGCTCCGCGGGAAGCCTGCTTCTCCCCTCTCCCACTCCCCCTGCTTGTGTTCCCTCTCTCACTGTGTCTGTCAAATAAAATCTTTAAAAAAAAAAAAGAAATAGAATATCTGGTGACTTTGGGCCTTTATTTGCGGGTGGCAGCCATTGGCTTGGCATGAGTGGTGGCCACCTCTCTAGGAGAGCCAAACCTTTTCCAGTTTGTCCCAGTCACCACCTCTCTCTATACTCTTTCACCAGCCTGATTGACTCAGGAGGTTACCTGCTTGGCCCTCTACAGGCATTTGAGTTTGCCATCCCTCATCTACATCTTATCTGCTGTAAGCCCTTCACAACTTCCTTCTTGAGTCTCCTGTATTCAAAACGATTCTCATTTTCAGATGCCATAGCTGTATTTAAGGCACGTGTCACTGCAGGAACTAACAAGACAGTACAGGGTAGCTAATACTTCCTATTTTTGCCTTAGTCCCCTTCCTGAAGTACCAGCCCCTTGAAATGGAAACCAGTCAACAGACTGTGCCTGGCTCAGCACCAAATGCAAGCAGGTATCGGATTCATCATTTTAACTGAACAAAAGCCAGGTAAATTTAATCCTGGGAAAGTCACATCTCACAAGGCATGTAGGCTTTTCCCCCCCTAGGCTGGGGTAGGTCTCCATCAATTCCTCCTAGGAAAAATTAATAGGGAGCTGGGTGGAGGAGGGAGATTGCAGGACGGCAGAGAAAGGTCTGCTGGGGAAGAAAGAGAAGGTAGGAGTCACACTTACAGGCCTGATGTGTAATTTCAAATTTTGTCCTAGACCCATTTGCAGGAAACAGTTCCGTAAACTATTTCTTAACAGATGTGTTGCTTCCCTGTATCTGGGTTAGCACTTTACTTTGTTCTGTGTGTTGTCAGAGGTACTGTTCCTTTAGAATCCCACAAAAACCATCAAGGCAGTTATTCCCTCCAGTTAGAGGTAGAAGCCAAAGCTGGACGTTGCATGAACGAAACTCCCTCCCTCACAGCTCCTGCCTTCTGAAGGCTGAAATGATGCCCAAACACGCGTGGGGCAGGGCAGAGCGGTGAACACCCTCACGTCCGAGGTCTGAGCTGATGGCCGTCGGGCTTTACTCTGATCAAGGCTGTCCCAACACATCCTGCAAAGAATCACAACCACTCTCTTTTCTACAGATTCCATTTTCAACCCCATCTTGGCAAAGCCGAGACAGGCTAAGAGAAAAACACATCCGGGTCAACTATGTACACAATTTGTAAAACTTGCTTTGAAGATTTTGTTTGATTTTTTGTTTTGTTTTGCTTTTTCACTCTTCCCTGCTAGTGAGCAAATGAGGAGGTTTGAAAATGCTGAAAGCACTTTGTACAGTACCGTTGTTCACTGTTTATAAAGTACTTCATAGAACCATTTCTATTTGCCTAATGCAGCAGTATCTATAAAGCTTGTTTGCAGCAAGGCCTCATGTGCTGGAGTCTTCTGGGAAGGGGATGTGGGGGGCAGAACACATCACTGCACAGACGAAGTTAAAACAGTTACAGGGATAAGGAAATAATTCAGCAATAACATGGAAAAGCAGGACTCAAGGCGGCTCAGGTACAGAAACTGAGTTTAGAGACGGGGGGAGGCCCAGTCCTCGAATCAGGGTTTATATTTTTTCAAATATTCAGTTCTTCTAGTCCCAGACAGAGATTATGTCTTTTCTGGTTAAAGAGTTACCATCAGACTTTCACAAGTACATCCATGCTGGCCTCAGCTCAGAGCAGTGGAACGAAAAGGTAGTTTCCATCATTCTAGTGCTCTGGTCTCCAGCTGGCCCTAAATAGGCTAAAATGGTCTTACCCCCACCAAGGTTCAGGTGTCTGTAGGTAGGCTACTAAGTCCTGAAGAAACGTAGAGAACCAGAAAGCCAGAGAGCCTGTCAGTCCTGGTGAAGTTCCTTCCCTAGTCTCTCCATTTTGGAAAGGGCCCCACGCACACACTGAAAACTTAAAACTTTGGGGTCTATAAAAGGTGAAAGAAATTTGAAGGACTCGTCAACAGTCATGAGAAACCCTGAGTTATAACTGAACTGATAACCAGCAGCCCTTTCTTAGAAAGATACTGGGAGGGACGCCTGGGTGGCTCAGTCGTTAAGCGTCTGCCTTCGGTTCAGGTCATGATCCCAGGGTCCTGGGATCGAGTCCCGCATCGGGCTCCTTGCTCAGTGAGGAGCCTGCTTCTCCCTCTCCCTCTGCTGCTCCCCCTGCTTGTACTCTCTCTCTCTCTGACAAATAAATAAATAAAAATCTTAAAAAAAAAAAAAAAAGAAAGAAAGATACTGGGAGTGCCTGGGTGGCTCAGTCAGTTAAGCGACTGGCTCTTGATTTCAAGTTCAGGGCATGATCTCAGGGTCGTGAGATCGAGCCCTGCAACAGACTCCATGCTGGGTGTGGAGTCTGCTTAGGATTCTCTTTCCTTTTCTGTCTGCTCTGCCCCTTCCCTGCTCGTGCTATTCTTTCTCTCGAAGACAGACAGACACTGGACTTGACCCTGCCAAGTCTGCTCAAGTTTCGATGTCTTCCCCATGTGTGTGGGAGAGCTGGGTGCACTAAGCAAGTCCCTGTCCACCGCAAACAACTTTGTTTTCGTTTAAAGCAAGAAGACACTGTTAGGAAGAACACTGAAGGCCCCTGGAAACCAAGGGATGGACCAGCATTGTGTGTGTCGTTGTGGAGATGGAAACTTACCGTCACTGCTGGCTCTCTGCCCAAAAGGCCATTCCTCAGAATTTCCCCCACTCTTCAAGGCCCAGCTCAAATGCCACCTTTGGCAAGAAATCTCCTCTGCCAAGTTCCCACCTGCCACACACCTCCTCCCCCTCACAGGGCTCAGGTACACCCTGGGGTACAACTGTTTGCCAGGCCTCGGCGCACCCCCTCCACCCCCCGGGCGGTTTGCCACTGTTTCCCAGCTTTCATATTTGCATTCTCCACCCGCTTGGCAGGAGTACCAAGTACACAGCTGATGCTTGATGAATATTTGTTCAATTAATGTCTGGATTTATTCCCTGGCCTCGCTCAGCAGGGATTTGAGGAGCTAAATGAATGAATTACGGTTGGGAATGTGCCTTCTCTCCCCCAAATGGGCCATCACAGCTTCGGGAGCACAGAGGAGGATTCTTAGTGACAAATACCTTCGCTGTTTCTTCCTATTCATGGTAACCACCGTGCATTGAAGCCTTTCCGTGGGCATCGTGCTGGGGGCAATACACACAGGTCCCTGGTGCCCCCTCCTGCAGAAGATGAAACCAGCAACTGTTTAACTTCTCTGGGCCTGCGAGCACACAGTGAGGAAGGGGCAGCAGGGGGATTTGGCCTCCAAGCCCCAGCTTTTCTCCAGCCCATCATACACCTCCCTTCGAACCCTTGTTCCCAAAGCAAAATGCTGATGGTGTGATTAGAGAACACTGTGCTTCTCATTTCCTTTTCTCTTCCTGCTGCTCTCAACTAACCCATGCCAGCACTTGACAGGCATGTGCGTGTGATCAAGTCAATCTGGACAATCTGGACAGCACCACCACAGGAAATGAATTTCACTACGGCAAAACTCAAATTGCAACCATTTCGACAAGAGAAAGATAGGAAAGGAGCACCCAAGGCTTTTCGGGATGTTTTCAAAAGACAAGCACCTCTTCATGGACCAGGCGGATATATATATATTTTTTAAACAAAGACAAGATAGGAGTCTGTTGGAAGACTGCCCGAGCCCAGGGCTAGGTTTATCTCCCAGGACAGGGAGAGCGGAAATGGCACGTTGGGGCTCCCGCACACCCGCAGAAGGGAGCAATTCCCTCTGAGTCCATGGACACACTCTAAGAGCACTGCCTGAGAATGTGCTCCTCAACAGAAAAATGCAAACCCACTTGATGTTTTTCGACACTAGAACATGCTTCTCCCCTAACGCCAGCTACACCTACACTCGGTGTCTATGGGTGGTGTCCCTGAACACCTTTTATTTACCGAACCAAATACAAACATAAATGTCGGGATGGATTAAAAAAAAAAGAAAAAAAGAAAATGACAGCTTTTGAGCGAGAGGTGGGGGAGAGGGTGAGAATGAATCTTAAGCAGGCTCCATGCCCAGCATGGAGAACGACATGGGGCTCAATCTCACGACCCTGAGATCATGACCTGAGCCAAAACCAAGCGTCAGACGCTTAACCAACTGAGCCACCCAGGTGCCCCTAGAAAATATCATTTTCTTAATGATTGAAATTAAATCATGTTTGGGCGCCTGGGTGGCTCAGTCGGTTAAGCGACTGCCTTCGGCTCAGGTCGTGATCCTGGAGTCCCGGGATCGAGTCCCGCATCGGGCTCCCTGCTCGGCAGGGAGTCTGCTTCTCCCTCTGACCCTCCCCCCTCTCATGCTCTCTCTCTCCTCTCATTTCTCTCTCTCTCTCTCTCAAAAAAAAAAGGCTGGGCGCCTGGGTGGCTCAGTTGGTTAAGTGACTGCCTTCGGCTCAGGTCATGATCCTGGAGTCCCGGGATCAAGTCCCGCATCGGGCTCCCTGCTCGGCGGGGAGTCTGCTTCTCCCTCTGACCCTCCTCCCTCTCATGTGCTCTCTGTCTCTCTCATTCTCTCTGTCTCAAATAAATAAATAAAATCTTTAAAAAAAAAACTTTGAAATTAAATCATGTTCATAAAACTGATGGTAAAAACCTCCAAAGGACGACAGTGTTTTACAATCATTTCTTTGTTTCTACCAAAAGGACTGGTTGTAACATAGTATGCACAATTGATATTTGTTGACGGTTTTTATCTAGGATTAGAAAAAGAAACCTGGCTGAGAAGTCACAAAGTTTCCCTTTTAACCAAGGTTCTTGCTCCCCTCTTCGTGTCCCCCCACCCCGGCATCCCATAATCAGTGCTTCGGATACTGCTGTGGGGTATCATAGATTAAATGCTCCCGGCATATACGTCAGGTGGTCATGTAAGGGGAAAGAAACAGGAGTAAGGGATTAAGCAGACTCCCCAAATATTCACAGTGGAGAAAAGTTCGGCCATTTTGTTATCTTATTTCCGGCCTTGAAATTCAAGCCTGGTTGAATTTGTTCAAAGCTGATTTTATAGCTATTGGCTGCGCTCCAAACAAACAACATTCTTCAGGACCTGCCTTGACAGATCAGAAGTGCCCTGATAAACGAAACTTCTTGCCCACATTTAGGTCCCTTCTCAAGAGGTGGCATCTGAACCACACGAAACCCCGTTGGCCTCACAGCCTGAACTCCTTGGGAGGAGGCTGAACAATTTAGCAAAAATGGCTGTAAGCAAGTGGACTTGAATGGTCACAGGATAACTTTAAAGGCGAAGCTGAGTTTTGCTCACAAAACCAACAGCATCGTTCCCCATCATGCTGATGAACTTGACCAACAGCCTCTGCCTCAGTTCATGATTCGCTTTCTGACCATCTTCTTCAGCCAGTTTTAAAATACTCATTTTGCGTGGCGTTCATCCTCAGTGCTGTTAAAAGCTTTTCCAAGTATACAGAAAAGTAAGATTTGATAGAAATCTCCCTTTTAACTTTCTCCAACCTATTTTTTTTATTAAAAAAAATTTTTTTTGAACACATGGAACCACTTTCTTTTTTGTTTGCACTAAAACCTGGCTGGTATATTACTTAGCCCATTTAGTCATTTGTGTTAATTTGGCTGTATTTCATAGAGTTGAGCACAGAACTCTATTACTTTAAAGGGCTCTACCACCTCAAAAGTTTGAAACCGATACAATATACTCCTGACTGAGCCATCTTTGTATCCTCATATCCGAGGACATCAGATATGTGTTTTGACACTGAATGAACAAACTGAAATGCTGCTCATCATTCAAGATACAGCTCAAAATCCACTCCCATCAAGTCTTCTCTAGTCGCCAAAGGTTGCAGGGACTCTGACCTCTTGTGTTGTTTTATCACTATGTACTTTTATATCCCCAGCTAGAGTCTACATTACCCTGCACACAGTGCTTCCTGCTCAATGACACTAGTAAGTGAACTTGGGCAGTAAATCTGCCTCAAAACCAGGAAGCCAAAGGATTTCCTGGTAAAACTAAGTCTGACTGACCAGGTCATTCAACACCGGGATTCATTATTTGTTGCGGACTTATATTCACCTCTAAATAGTAAACCATGAGCTGAGGATATAAAAATGAGTAACACTCTCTGAACTCAAGGTGATTATCTCCCATTAGGGGAGACTGATGTGCAAAGACTTACAAAGCAATAGAAGAAATATGCAAATAGATTCACACACCAAGCACTAGAAGCAGTCAGAGGAGGAGATAAGTCAGTTGAGAGCTTCTGGAATTTTCAGAGTAATTGACATCAGAGTGAAGCATTGCAAAATGAGTAGCATTTTTTTTTAACCAGATGTAAAGTCAGGAAACAGTATTTTGAACAATGAAAACAGCGCTGGCATGCCCGGAAAAAACACCGTTACTGACATTTTGGTTTGATGTTAGTCATTGTCTGATAAGGTCATGCAGTAAACTGAAGGCCCTAGAAGCAAAAGACACACAACAGGGGAGGTGTTGAGTAGGGGGAAGGAGAAAGGCTAAACCCTGGAGCAATACCGAGCATCCTTGTAAGGGATGGCGGGCAGTGCACACTTTTCATCAAGGATGCTAAGGGAGGGCTGAATCTGGCCCCATGGATTGGCTCCAAGAGGGAACCTTTTCCTATTTCCCACAAAGACACATTATATAGGCTAAATGCAGCTCTGCTGGTAAACAAATTTTGGTCGCCGCGCAGAAAACAGGTGAGTGGGGACAGATGCCACCAATTTTGTAATTTAGATATGCCTAGCCCTGAGGGCACAGCATCTGCTAACCCCTGGGAAGCCTGCTGTGGTATATTTCCCGGAAAGGTCAAGGACGGATGTACTGGTCAAGTGTGTGTTGGATCAGGATCCAACGGCTGCCTCTGCACCTCTCTCTATCCATGGCATTCCTCCTGGTGAGACCAACTTTCCCTCCGCCATCATACCAAGTAACATCCCAGTTTAAGATTACAGGTATCTCTTTCCCAGGACATGGTGGCTAGCGACAGAAATTAAGAAAATTAAATCTAAAAAAACTAGCAGAACAAAAAATTCTAACTGTAGAGTGTATCTTTGCATCATAAACGATCTCCATTTTATAAGTGAAATAACACTTCTCTCCTTGTTTTTAACTAAAATCCAGCTATAACTAGACATGCATGTCCTTGTTTGGGGGGCCTTTTCACAGCTCTCCAGTTAAAGAAAATATTGGAGGTCCAGATTTGGTGATGTCCAAATGCTGTATCTACCTAATGAGTAAAGGAAGAGAAGAAAACAGAAGCATCTCCCTTTCCATCCTTGCAATTCAAACCAGGTAAGTTAATGACAGTCAGGTCCCTATCCTGGCAACAGAGCTCAAGCATTTGTCAGAGCTTTTGTCAGAAAAGCTGGCTTTGTTTTTTGTTTTAAACATGATTTTCTTGGGACAGTTTGAGAGCAATTTATTTCTCCTTCACTACTCCCTGGGGTACTTAGGTAGGTGTGAGGTTCTCAATCCAACTGGGAAATGTGGTCTTCAATTTCTCCTTCCAGCGCCCCAAATGCACAAACTCTCTACTGCTTTTCACATGACACCCAGAGGTGCTAAAACATTCTCAAGCAGTTCCTCTTGGGAGATGCAGGGTAGTCGGGAGGAATCAGAGCACAGAAAAGAGTATGAGCGATGAAGAGATCGGGGGATCTTCAGCAAAAGGAAGACAACTCAAAGAATCTTTTTTTTACTCAAGATTAGTCAGTCACTCACATCAGTGTTCACAGACAGAACCTTTATTTATTGTAATAGAATAAACATCATTTGAATAAAACTCTCTGGCTCCACACACTGTTTAGGAATTAAGGTTTCCAATCTTTTCAAATAGGGAAAACAACACATTCATGTAACGACAGTTTTATTCTCATAGAAAAATACATTCTTAAGATGTAGCTCTGCATGAAGAGGAAATAGGATGAAAAGCAAATGAGTTTACGCAGAGCAATGAAAGAATAACTTCCTGAGTAGTCATTAAAACCTACTAGATCACAAACGTAGCCTATGGGATGGATCTCTATGGGCAAAAGAATGCAAAACCCACCTTACGGACAGAGGACAACACAGGTGAGGACAGGTCTAGGCACACCTGATGCCTGCCTCTTGGTTGGAAGCATTATGCTCATTAGAGGATATTGTCTCTTAACCTCTCCACTGTTGGGAACAAGGCTTCACTTCAATACTTTCCAGGGCCACTGATGGGTCTGCCTTTTCCCCCAAAACTCATCTCTCAGGAGTTATAAACTGATGGCCAGGCAACAAAACCTCACCTATGGAAGGATTTGCTCTGTGTTCTAGAATTATTTGATTCCAAGCATCTTTCAACAGGCTCCATGCTCTCTTGCTTGCCATAGTCACCTCTGCTCCTCATTGTCTTCACACACCCACCTTCCCTGCCCAGCCTTGTTTGAGTTTGGCCTCTCATCCCATTAATGACATTGACTGAACAATAAATGAGCGCTGCATTTGATTATACCACCTGCCATAAAGCTTGCATCATGCTCACAGCCTTTATACTTTACTGATGTTCAAGTTTCTATTCTTTTGAAAAGACACTGAAATCCCCATCCATGCCAATTCCCTGCATCTCTCCACACTACCGACTAAATATTTTTCCAAGGTGGACAAAACCAATAATAACTCATTCACAATTCTCTGACTTCATAGCAAATGCAACTAAATGCCACTGAGTTTTCATGAATGGTGTAAAAGAACATCTTGCAGTCAATGAACCAACCAATACTGTGCTTTGTGTGTTATTCTGTCCACTAGGATGTAACCAGTAGCCCTTACAGCCAACCCCTGGGAGACACCTGGTTTGGAATACGTGTTCCATCTGTTTTCATTCTCACCAGGCTGCAACATTCTCCTTTCCTCTCCCGCACATCCCACGTGGACCACAGCCTTTGTGTCCTCCATCTACAAGAAAACTTTGTTCCCCTTGTAATTCTCCTTCCCTTTTTCCTCTGATAACCTATATATTTGTGGTTTCTTCCTTCACACTCTAGTTATACAAAGAATTTAACCAACTTAAGAAATTTTATCAGGCTGATAATTGTACAGAGCTTCATGCCAAGAAGGGCCCTATGCTTGGTTTAGTCCTCTGTTGTTGCCATCTTGAAATCTATAATTTTTGCACAGAGGATCCTATATCTTTATTTTATACTGGACCACAAATTATGTAGCCAGTGCTGAGTATTATTGAACCTGCTCCCAACTCATAAATGCCCTACATGTAGTGGATTAGATTTCCTCACTGCCAGCCCTTTATGGCCTTCTTTAAAGTAGGGCAAACATCTGGTCACCCAGACAAATCAGTGGTTGTCAAAGTTTGGCCCACAAGGCTCTTCACAGTCAGCAGGCTCATACTGAAGTAACATGGGCATGGTTAGATTCTTCTCCCATGAACAATTACATTTCTATTAAAACCAGATATCACCTCCTACTGTTACAAAAGCAATGTCCTTCCTCCTAGCTATAGCATTGTGATAGTTTGTGTGTGGAAAATGAAGAGTTGGTGTGGTGTCTAACATTTTAGTCTAGTGACTGTAAATATCTAAGAGCCACTGGTGCAGACCTGAAACCACACCTACTTGGTTATCAGGAATGGCCGCAGATTCCTACAGTCCTGGAGGAAACAAGAGGAACTTGAGTACTAGCCTGGGTCTGTGCTTCTTTAATTGGGGAAGAGAAGCCTAAGAGCAGCTGGTTGTGTGCTAGGTACACAAAGTCACAGACAAAATGTCACCATCGCTCACTGTAATTAATCTGCAACATTATCTTGAAAGTGGGAATAAATATTTCAGAGCATAATGTAAGATCCCCATTAATTTTTGTCAACATAAGACTTCAGAGATACTTCCTGCTGAGGTACAGTTGCTTGACCTTATGCCCAGGAGCCCAGGGTTCCTCCTTCTGCTATTAAGGATACTTAGATGAAAAAGTTTGAGATGCTCAGTTCTGCTATGCCAAGCTCTGACAAGGTCTGATAGGATGACAGTCCTGTGATTTGTATTTAGAAGCATGTATCAGATAGAAAAAGATGTTCCTAAAACCAATTAAAATGACAGAACTTCAAAAGTTCAAGTTGAGCCACTCTCATTTTGGTAAAGCCCTAGGCAGATTTCCAAAATCAGCATAGGAGGGTGGGATGATTCCAGGCTGAGGTTATTCTTTACACACATCATCACTGAAGTGAATCTAGCCACATGGGCAACGGGACCAGCCGATCACTCTCTCAAGTCCACATTACCATGGATAGTTTGCAAACGTGGCAAGATCAACTCCACCTGGCTTCTCTCTCATCACTAACCACCTGCCAGTCCTGCTGGCCTATCTCTCAGCTCTTACCAAGGAATCAAAGACATGAAGCAAAAACACATAACCCAGAGCCCCAAAGTCCAGGACAAGTCATGGTTCCACCATTAGTTAAATGGTATCTGGGTTTCTGCAGAAGTAACACGCAAACAATACTGACTACCTATCAGGTCATTTTAAGGATCAAATTAAATAGAGGAAATCACTACGTGAACTATAAGGTGCTAACAATTATCACTCTTTCTACCCTCATTGATTTCAGCATTCCCCAACAGTCCAACTTCAAAAAATTGGTATTTGGCCCTATAAAAACTACCTAAGTACCTCACAATTTTTTTAACTAAAATATTTAAACATGAAAATCCAACCAGGCTATGGTGACTAAGGGAGCCAGCACTCTTAATTGTCCATAAATTTGTCAAAATTTCTACAGGAAAGAATCCATCTGCATCTCAGCTATGTTGACGGGAGAGATTACCAATCCTTGGATGAAAAGATGGCCACAAGGGACTCCTTACTTTTAACTCTAAGAGCTTGGAATCAGATGTTGATACATAGATGATTTCACAGTCACTCCAAAATTTTCAAGATTCCTCCCCTTCCATTAAAAAGGTTTCTCCGTCCACAAATTCTGAAGATTAAGCTTAAAAAATAAATAGCCCTAGTAAACAAGAATGATTGGCCTAAATTCTAAGCTGCAAATGCACAGCAATGGAGTCTTCCATGCATGCAGGAAGGGTTTCCCTCCCTCCCTCCCTCTGGTGAGCCCCGAACCGGGCTCCACGTATCCGTAGACTCAGACCAGATTCGGACCAGTTAGGCAGGACTGAGGAGGAAGACGGGCAAGGGGGAGGGGGAGGGGCAGAGGGAGGGAGACAAGAGCTTGCCAACATGACTGCAGCAGTTCCCCTTTAGGACGGCCTTGCTCAACTCAGCACAGTCTGGCTGGGCCCATTTTATAGATGAGAAAAATCGCGTTTTTAAAAATAATTTTTTTTTAAGTAAACGTTACGCCCCACATGGGGCTCCAGCTCATGATCCTGAGATCAAGAGTCGTATGGTCTACCTACTGAACCAGCCAGGTACCCAAGAAAATCACATTTTAGAAAAAATATCTATCAATGGATATGCCGACATCAATAAAACGGGCTACAAAACAATATGTACAGTATGATTGTTTTGTAAAAAATATACCCTACTATATATTTGTATACACGTACATTTTTCTATGACCATATATGAGTAGACGAAAAAAAAGTTTGGAAGGGAAATACATCAAAATGTTAACAAAGGTTCTCTCTGAGTGGTGGAATTATAGGTGATTTAATTTCATGTGTGTGCTTTTCTTTCCTTCTTTCTTTTTAAGTTTATGTATTTAAGTAATCTTTACACCCAACGTAGGGCTCAAACTCATAACCCTGAGATCAAGAGTTGCATGCTCTTCCAACTGAGCCAGCCAGGGTTCTGGTGAGGGAAAGAATGAGCAGAAGGTGAAAATGTCATGAAAGGGGCTGGAAACCCCAGAGCAACTTCTCTTGGGCTAACTCAAAGAGGAAGAGTGACCTAACACACAGCTTAAAACTCACTCGTGTTTCAGATACTGGATCTCTGCTCTCTGAGGCAGAATAAGTCCCTATCATTTCCTCACTGGACTAGAAGAGACCTTCACAGACTAGAGTCACTGTCAGGATTTTCTTTCTTCCCCCCACCCTACCAAGCAAAGTCTAAGCAAGAATGTTTACTTGGCATGATTCACAGACTGCTGTGGGACCTACATGGTGTGTGGCACATAGAAATGCTCAATAAATGTTTGTGGAATTTTTTCCAGAGGCCAACATCCCTGTTTTCTGGTGACATGTCACATACATCTTTGAGTCCTGGAGAAGGCTCGAAGAAGAATTGTTGCATCAACATTGCCATGAGATCTGCCCCTTGTTTCTGTCATTTACCATGGATGAGGAGGAAATATGGATAACAAAGACCCACCCAAAGAGAAAAGAGGCCAGTACCATGGGTCAGAAACCACAATGAGCTGGAAGCCAAAGAATCTTGGTTCCAGTTCTGATTCCTAATTACTAAGCTTTCTGGGTGCCAGTTACCTTACCTTCAAATAGTGAAGCTGAACTGTATGATTTCTAAATTCCTCCCATGTTCTCAGATCCTATTACAAGCAGTATTTTTCCATTCCAGAAACACAACTAGATTAAAGAATATCCACTGGCAAAGAGCAAGTCTTGATAAGTGTAATATATTGAGACAGCTCTCCCTTTCCCTTTAATAGAGGGGGTTAGCAGAGAGAAAGCCCTGATGAACTAGACTGTTCTAGCAAGATGAACTAGATTCTTAGGGAGGCTGCCGTGAAATCAAACAGAAACATGTTAAGTGCTTTATTATTCTCCCAGAAGGAGGAAAACTACTCTCCCCTTTTAAGATCTTGACCCAGGAAAAGGCAGCTAATTGATCTTTAAAAATTACCATCTATTAAAAGTTATTGTTTTCTAAAAAGAAAAAAACTATCCTGACCTAAAGAAAATTCTGAGAAGGTAATTTTCCAGTTTCTATGATTAAAAAACAACAAAAAACTCCTTTTTACTAAATCTTTTTAGTGTAAGTATGTACAAATCTCTTTCAAGTCAAGCAACATTTCTCCCTACAAACCCATTAAGCTGGCTGTTATTTTTAGGCCATCTAGTTAATGAACACTGTTCTGTGATGATACAAAACCAGAATCTCAACCTCTTGGTTGAGATTCCTTCATTAACACGTATAGCTTTCTTCTTCTTAGGAGGTGAAATGGCCATTATCATTAAAACAAGTATAATGAATATCAAAACTGAGATCTGTTTTCAGATGCTGTGTCTCCTGCATATTGGTATACCCACTGTGCCTTAGCAAAGGCTCAAAAGAGAATTGTTGCATGAATGCTGCCATGAAATAGGCTATAAAGGGCTTAATTAGTTGTAGCTCAGGAGTTGTTTTCTGGGTAGATGTTGTGAAAGTAAAAATGCAACCCAAGATTTTTGTTTTCCTATGAATGTCTGGGTTCATGCAAAATTCTTATGTTAATCCCTAAACCTCAATATGATAATATTAGGAGATGAGGGTCTTTGGGAGGTAATTTGGTTTATATGAGGTTGTGGGGATAGAGAGCACCTAGGATGGGTTAGTGCCCTTCTAACAAGTTGGAGACACAGGAGAGTTTCCTTTCTCCACCGCATCAGGATACATCAAGAAAGTGGCTAAAAGTGGCTATCTATAAGCCAAGAAGATGGCCCTCACCAGAACTCAACCATGCTGGCACCATGATCTTGGAGTTCCCACTCCAGAACTGTCAAAAATAAATGTCTGCTATTCTAAACCACCCAGTCTGAGGTATTTTGTTATAGCAGCTCAAGCTAAGACACCTCCCTTTCCTTATCTGGAAAATCATGGATTTGCATGGAATGATTTGAGATTCTTTGGAGCTTCAACAATCCATTATAATAAAAGACTGATTACCACAGAAGTAGAGTGAAAGAATTTTAAATTATTCACCAGCTCACACACACCAGGGATATCAAAGGACATGCTGAAAAGGCACAAATAAGAAATCAGAATAAGTGAAATTCTGAAAACAGAAACCACCATAAATCAATGAACAGGGAGAGTGGCTTCAGGAAACCACTCTTTGAGGCAGATGATACAAATAAGCATGTATGGGAGTTGGGATGGCTTAGTCAAAGTACCAGAGGAAGTGATGCTGGGTCCAACCCATTCAGATGTGTCTTGGGCAGTTTAACATCATCCGTGCCTCATCAAGAATGGTTATGAAACCAGAAGGTAGTTTCTTAAGGAGACCAACTCCAAAGATGCTCACAAACTTTTCTGACTCTTCTGAATATCTCTTCAGTGATTACATGCTGCTCTGTATCAGTTTCCTAGGGCTGCCATAACAAAACACCATGGACTGGGTAGCTTAACCAAAAGAAAGTCTCCTCTTTCTGGAGGCTGGGTAGTCCAAGATCAAAGGGCTGACCATTTCCTTTCCTGTTAAAAGCTTTCTTCCTCCCAAAGTGTCATCTTCAAATACATCACATTGAGGATTAAGGCTTCATCATACGAATTTAGGAGGGACACAATCATTTGGTCCATAACATGCCACAAACTAAAGCTAAATAAACCATTTATTCATTAATGCCAACATCTATAACGTGTTTGATTAACTGCAGGCAACTAAATAAACTACTTCTGTTACATATTTCTGTTACATTATAGACTAGAGCAGAGAAAAACAAGAATCATCTATTAAAAGTATTTGTGAGATAGAAGATTGGACTCTTGCTTGTGATGGGGCAGAGAGGATTCTATAGATGAGTGCCACCAATTTTTCCCCTCTCACTTATGTTAAAAAGGATTCTCATTTCAATCAAGGTTGTCCCCCTCCCTTGCCTTCAAGAATGGTTTTGTCCTTATCAAACTGGGGTTTTAATAATGCAGTATCAGGATAATGGAGTAGAAGTGGATAAAAACACACTCCAGCTATACCGCATAGATTATGGCTTTAATCCAGTTACATTTCTTTTAGCGAGTCTTATTCTCAACTACTTTTTTAAGATTTTTTTTATTTATTTGAGAGACAGAATGAGAGAGAGAGAGAGAGCACAAGAGGGGGGAGCAGGAGAGGGAGAAGCAGATTCCCCGCTGAGCAGGGAGCCCAATGCGGGACTCGATCCCAGGACTCGATCCCGGGACTCCAGGATCATGACCTGAGCCAAAGGCAGTCGCCTAACCAACTGAGCCACCCAGGCACCCTATTCTCAAGTACTTTTAAAGCAGCTAGAAAACCAGTAACTAAGATTGTGGTTGGCAAGAACAAGAAAGATCGAAGATTTGACTCTACTTGAAAGCTAACAAGTTACTGTCAGTTTTCATGGATGATGGCAGAAGACATGAGACTCAGAGTCCAAGACAATGGACTTTATTGCTTGTAGTGTAGAAAGAAGCATGAGCATCAGCAAATTTTTATCAGTTCTCCTGTCGCCAAGGTCCCAAGGAGCCCATGAGAACAAGTCTGGATGGATGCCTAAAAGCTCTGTGGCTGCATTACAAGAGAGGAACTCTGAGCTTAGGAAACTTGAATCCTGTATAGCAGGCAGTAAGAATATCTGCTTTTTATCTGGAGAAAGACACTTTATCTTTCAAGACTGTTTATTATACCAACATCCTTGAAACTAAAGTCCTGGAAAAGGGCAGTTAGTAGCTCACTTACAAGACACGCAGAATCATGAGAGGTCCATGGGAAATTGCCTCCCAACACTGGCCATGGAGATGGAAAGCAGAAATTGCAGACAACGAATATCCCTTGGCTTTAACTGTCCTCCTTTTGTACTGCACTCTTTCCAGCCTTTCCTTACATGTCATCTCCAGACAAAGAGGGGCAAAGCCAACGCAACGAAAGTGAACATTCTTTTTCTGCTGGTAGTGAGTTTGAGTAATTTATCTTTCTTCTTACACCCAATATAGCCTGATGTTTAAGTTAAAAATGAGGAAAGATTATTCTGGGTGACCCAAACAGCATTTAGTGTTTGGATTTCTACACCAACCTGCCATTATGTTCACAAATCTACTCAGAATGCTCTAATGATCTAGAAGTTTCTAAATTTCAAGTGTCCCCAAAACGCAAAGTATTAAGACCCATATAAACACACAATTAAAAAAAAAAAAAAAAAAGCTGAAGAGAAAACAACAGATAATATTGTCATTGAAATAATATAAACAAAATAGTTACTGAATGGTTATTTAAACTCAGGAGCTATGCTAAAGACCTAAATATTATCTTACTTGATTTTACAAATAAGGAAATAATAGAGTCCTAAAAGAAAGTAAGTTACTCTGGGGCACCTCAGTGGCTCAGTCAGTTAAGCGTCTGCCTTCAGCTCAGGTCATCATCTCTAGGTCCTGGGATCGAGCCCCAAGTCAAGCTCCCAGCTCAGGGGGGAGCCTGCTTCTCCCTCTCCCCCTGCCTGTGCTCTTTCTTTCTAAGAATAAATAAAATATTTTAAAAAATTTAAATTACTCATCAAGGGTCATATAGACAATAAGTAACAGATGGAATATAGAAAAACTGAGCTCCTAACACAATCTACCATTTTGTGTCTGACAGGAAAAAAAAAATAAGATGACACCCACCCACAGAAACATAAAACAAAATACTCACCGAGACCATGGCTAGCAGGTAGCCGAGGTGACACAACTATGGAAAACGTTTTCCCCCAGGATCCTATTCCAGATCATTTCTACCAACCTGAAAAGGTAGGCAGCTCCAAACACAATCTGTATCTAGCAAGGCTGAAATCCTCCCTGAGGGATCTCATGCTACTAGAGTCTAAAACCAGGCAAATTGTGTAATAAATAAAAACACAAAACCCCGCAAATAACCAAAATCTTAAATGCAAGCAAATACAAAGACACACAAGCAAAAGAAAGGAAGACAAACACTCGCTCATTCATGGGCTTGTAGACCATCAACTGGCTTCAGGAAAATTCCATTATAATTTGGTATGTGCCAATCATTTGCTACTAAATTGTTCCCAATGCTCCCTCCACCCCTCACCAGCTTCTCCTTGAACAAAACAGCATCATTAAGAATTTCAATCCAGTTGGAAAACATGTCGGGGATGAGAGCAACATACTCACTAAAGATTAGCAGCTGTTCCTCCCACAGCATAAGGGAAGAAACAGCAGCTAACAGAGTAGTCAGTGAGAGGAGCAGAGCTGTTATCGCTGCCCTTGTTTAGAAACAGACAATTAGGGTAGGCTAGGCTCTGTTGCGGTAACAAATAAAACCCAAGATCTTGGTGACTTAGCATAGTGAAAAACTTATTTTTCACTCATATCAAATTCAATGTACATGTTCATAGTTGGGCAGCTTTCCCCTAAATGGTGACTCAAACCACAGGGCACTGTTCATCTTGTAGTTCAGCTCTCTGTAGCTAATGGCCTCAAACAGGACTACAGAAAAAGATAAAAAGGATTGTGAATGCGAGATTTTTTATGGGCCACATTTTTTTATTGCCAAATAGGTGGTAGTTCCCTAAGCAGAAACAGAAGATTATAAATAATTTCCTTAAGAGTGATTACCTTTTAATGGCTAAAAAAATCTGATGTCCCAATTAATAAATGGAAATGGTGTGTATCATTTCTACCCACATTCCAATGACCAACACTAGACACATGTTCCATCCACCTGTAGCTGTCACACAAGGTCAGCCAAACTGCCCCGGGTCCTCCATTCTTGGGGCGTCTGGGTCATAGTTTCCTATCTTAGTGTTTTCAGTGTATTTCCTCAAACCCTGGTGCTCCATGCAGCTCAATTGTGACAGTGTGTCACATTCAAATAACCAAAAGGAGGCAACTAACATGAATTCTCCAATTCTATCTCAATGTCTACAAAATACCAACAGGAAGGTACATTCTTAATTTTCAGAATGTATCCTCAAAATATTCTCTCCTTATCACTGTTCCTCTTCGTATCTTCCACAGAGAAAACGTTCCTTGAGACTTTCCTAGTCTCAACACTCCATCCAGAAAAGCCCTCCTGACATGGCCTTTCTCTTTCTTCTCTCCCCACTTCAGTTCTGTACTGTCGATCAACTTGGCCCTCCTCACTTAGCATTCTCTCTGAATCATCCACTACCTAGATTCTTCCAATTTAGAGCCTACCAGCTCTAAATGGGGGTGGGAGATTGTAAATATTCCCATAATCATAGTTAACTATAAATGCTTAAAGCATGTAAAGCAATAGAAGCCAACTTGCCTCCTAAAGGGTGATGAACTTGGAAAGACAAGAGGGTTTCAAAGTCCCATTTAACCAAAAATCCACTTGCATTTGTCAGTCTCTTCTCTGTACATGCAGTTTGTGGCACAGAGAAAGTTCTCAATTGCCTATGGAATAGTGTTCTCAAGCTGCTGAAACAAATATGACAGGAGCACTATCCTAGAACCTTTACACAGTAAGAAATGTGACTGGCCACTTGATTCCATCGGTCCCCAAATTAACCATCAACATTTTAAAGAATAAACTCTCCCAGTGCCTCTATTATTCCAAATTGGGATGTCAAGAGAAAATGCTTAAACCAGTAAAGAGAAATCAGCCTTAAGGGACATTTTCTTTTTATAGTCTAGAATATCAGAAGAACCTTCTTTCTTTTTCTACTTAAGTACCACAGATTTGTCAAGATCTTGATCAGTTCTTCCCACCTCCGGGAACACGTGGTCAAGGCCAAAGCCTTGGGAAACAGCACATTCTGCTCTATCCTCATCAGGCACTCAGCAGATGGTTCATCCTGCCGTAGATCACCACTCCATGTTTGTGCCCCTTCTCCAAGAAGATGGGACCCTCCGTTAAAGCAGGGTGACCAAGCAGGAGCTGAATCCACTCTCCCTACCCTATTTGACATGCTTTTTGTCCCTTCATCAACCTATTTATCATCATATACAGTTTATACTTACAATCTCCCAACTCAGTGTTGGTCGTTGAAAATGAAGTACATAGCATTACACAGAATATTGCATATTTAGGTTATATATACACATAAGTGTATTTGTTTAAATAATGAGTGAAGAATTTTACCATACTCAACACTTCACTGTGAATGCAAGTCTTCCAAGTAGTACAGAATCATCAGTTCTTTTGGTGTTATTTTCATTTTTTAATCAGAGAAAGCCCAAAGTACAAGATACAGCATAGAGTCAAAGGGAGAAAGCAAGATCTTTTGTTTCCTTATCATAACTCAAATATTTCCTATCTCTGCCTTGGAGCTACATTTTATGGTATAAATATGAAATGAAAGAATAAAGGTTCCGTCTAAAAATTCATAATTCTTAGTCATGGAGTAATATGGGGAGTGTTCAATCTGTAGTATTTATGCCAGGATACAAGTAATTTAAGCTTGTAAGACCTTGTCAACCTCACCAGTGACTACTATAAAACATGTGCAATATTCACAGAGCAATAAAGTAAGTGGAAACATAATTCACATGAGAGATCAAGGATATCACAATTCTGGATTTTTTTGCAAGTGACTGATTCAAGAAGGTGTTTCTTCCACATTCAAATGGCTTGGTCATGGCCTACCAAGGGGTAGAACCTTGGGTGATATTCACAAGATTATCAATGCATATGGCAGGAGCACTGACCAATCAGAACAGAGGCTATTCCACTATAGTGGCTGGAACGGAGCCAAGGAAGCTAACTGCAGTATGAGGCATTACTTAGTAAGGAAAAATCTAGAGTATTCTAGAGGTGAGACCCTGATGGAGAGGTTAATAGCCTCAGGGGGAGAGGGCACTCTGGCTAGTGGCTATTTACCAATTAGCATAAGAATGTATCAGTGTTGGGGTGCCTGGGTGGCTCAGTCATTGAGTGTCTGTCTTTGGCTCAGGTCATGATCCCAGGGTCCTGCGATCGAGCCCCACATCGGGCTCTCTGCTCAGCGGGGAGCCTGCTTCTCCCTCTACCCCTCCCTCTGCTTGTATTCCCTCTCTCACTGTGTCTCTCTGTTAAATAAATAAAATCTTTAAAAAAAAAAAAAAAAAAGGAATACATCAGTATTTAACACCTAGTACATGCACGCTCATGCTCACCAGCTGATTACCAGTACTGGTTACAGCTCTTTCTCAAGCACAGAACCAAGATCCTACAGCACTAGGGGGAAAACATTTCTTTATTTAAGTCACAATTCCTGGCCCTGTCATTTATATCACCACCCAAGGCTCAGAATCATAAAGGCCTCATCTTTATCCCAAAGGAAACAATTAAAGTCAGTGCCCAGATGAAACCATAGCCCTCCTTCCAGTTTGTTTGTTGGTTTGTTTTGAGAGAGAGAGAGAGAGACTGCAAGCACACAAGTGAGCTCACGTGAGAAGGGAGGAGGAGCAGAGGGAGAATCTTAAGCAGGCTCCATGCTCAGCGCAGAGACCAATGTGGGGCTCATTCTCCCGACCCCGAGATCATGACCTGAGCCCAAATCAAGAGTCAGATGCCTGACGGAGCCACCCAGGAACCCCCACTACTTCCTGCTTTGTGTCCCAGCAAAGTCCTCTCTCTGAATACCTAAGATGAAGACAATAAATCTCATTCCCAATTTCAAGCCTGTTATCTACATTTATATAAACCTATCAATCTGCAAGTCTGAAAAGGGAACTGTTGATTCCCTGTCCCTTGTACCACCTGGGTGCTGTTAAACCGGTTTTTCCCTCTCTCTCACCCATCTCCATAAATGGCACCATTACTGACCCAGTCACTCAAGCCAAAACCCAGGAATCACTTTGATTCTGTCCTTGCATCCCCCTGGGCCATCTACCAATACATCCAATCAAGTCTACCTTCAACACATATACAAAGTCTAACCAACTCAATCAAACTCCATAATTCCCATGCTAGTCCAAGTCACCATGACAGGACACCTAGACTATCCCATAGCATCTTGATTGGTCTTCCTGCTTCCACTCTGATTAAACAGCCTATTCTCTGTCCAACAGTCACGGGTTTTCTTCGTAAAAACAATCAAATCACCTCCCTCTGGCAACCTTTGTTCTCCCTTGGCCTTCCACTGCACTTATAATGAAATCTGAACTACTTCCCCAACCATGCCTCCTGTCACCTCCTCTCACTCAACACAATGCCTTTAGCTCTTTCTCAAAACCACAGAGCTCACTTCCACCTCAGGTGGTCTTCCAGGTTAAACTGCTGTGTCATCCCTGGTACGCTGTTTCCTAAGTCTTCACATAGCTTGTCCTTTCTCTCAACCCCATCTCCCTTCAATAGTCACCTCCTCAGAGAAGCCTTCCTATTAAAACTAGATCCACCAATCCCCAGGGTCTTCAGTCTCTACTCTCCAACCCCTTGCTCCCCTTTATTTTTCTTCACAGTACTTAGCTAACCTAAAATCATCCACACATCTATTTATTGTTGCACTTCAGCCTAAAGCACCATGAAGGCAGAGGCTATGGATTATTCTCTTCTGAATCTCACATGTCTAGAACAGGACCTGGCCCACAGTAAGCTCTTGGAGATTTGTAGAAGGAATCTTTTTCTTTTTAAACCGCTAGAGCATGTTCACTTGTTGAAATTCCTTCTTTGATATGCACACATTATTTTGACATTACATTGCCTTTCTGATGCTTTAATTCTTGTCTTAAAGTGCATTCTCCATGCTACTTAAGCAGAGAAGAAACATGTAATCTCATGGTAAATCATTTAAGGGGTACAGATACTTCTCACGACAGATTTCTAGAATTTCAGAGCTGACATTTTAGAGATCATCCATCACCATGGTCTCATTTTATGGTAGCTCTCAAGAGTTCAGATCTGTGCAATCCAATCCAGTAGCCACTAACTAAATGGGGCCATCGAACACTTAAAATGTGGGTCATCTGAATTGAGATGTGCTTGAATATAAAATATACATCAGATTTCATAGATTTAATATGAGAAAATAGAAGATTTCATTTCTAAATAGTATTGATTACATGTTGAGTAATTATATTGATATATTGGGTTAAATAGAATACATTATTAAAATCAATTTTGCTAGTTCTTTTATTATTTAATGTGACTACTTCAAAGTTTTAAATTGCATGTGTGGCTCACTCTTCCAGCTAACATTCTATTTCCATTGGATAGCACTGGTTCAGTGAGATTAAAGGACTAACCCAAAGACACACTGCAACTGCAATGGAAGACACAGGACCACACACACACCAGACCACTGACTCCATTCAGACTTATTTCCAATGCCCAACACAGCCATGGATGCTCTACGGTGAGTTCTTTCCCAGGGGCAGTAGGAAAGAGTGGTAAGAGTAAGGAATTCCGGGACACCTGGGTAGCTCAGTTGGTTAAGTGCCTTTGGCTCAGGTCATGATCCTGGGGTTCTGGGATCAAGACTCACATCGGGCTCCCTGCTCAGTGGGGAGTCTGCTTCTCCCTCTGCCTGCCACTCCCCTTGCTTGTCTGCTCTCTGTCAAATAAATAAATAAAATCTTAAAAAAAAAAAAAAAAGGAATCAAAACTTAAAAAAAGAGTAAGGAATTCCTAGAACCAAACTGCCTGGGTCAATCAAATCCCAGCCCCACACTTAGTGACTCTGGACAGTTCATTTAATCTTTCTTTATCTCAGTTTCCTCATCAGTATTATGGAAAAAAGCTTATCACATATCTCACTAACTTGCAAGGATGAAATCAACTAATAGATATGTAACACTGACTATATGCCAGATACGATTCTAAGGGGTTTTATAAGTTTACTGTTATTATTATTAAAATGTTCTTCTACTCTAAAATAAATTGAAGGCTGGAAGGCTTCTGGCTAATGACAAATAGTGTTAGTTTAGGAATCATTTTTACATCAAAGGAGATTTCTAACATCAGAAGGTTTTTTTTTTTTTTTTTAAGATTTTATTTATTTATTTGACAGAGAGATAGACAGAAGAGCACAAGCAGAGGGAGTGGCAGAGGGAGAGGGAGAAGCAGGCTCTGCACTGAGCAGGGAACCCGATGTGGGACTCGATCCCAGGACCCTGAGATCATGACCTGAGCCGAAGGCAGACGCTTAACCATCTGAGCCACCCAGGTGCCCCTAACATCAGAAGTTCTGGTCAGATTACCAATGCAATACATTTCTATCCCTGACAAACCTGTTCTAATACCCTGAGATTATTGCTCGTATGAAGTCTCATGTTACATGAAAATTTAAACACAGAGAACAAAGGAATATGAAGAACTTTCTGCCACTTATCACCAAGGCAAACAGCAACCAGATACTTTCTTCTGTTGTGCTGGAGGCGCACAACACACACACACACTCACACACACACACAGTGTCTATCCTAAGTGATCAAGGTAACTAACACTTCCTCTATGATTGAAGAGTTACCATGGCAACTCAGACCTAGAAGAATTTATAGACCGCTCAATCCAGCCTTCTCGTTTTATGGATGAGGAGCCTCTATGATTCTGTGACTTGCCCAAGGTCACACTACAAATGAAAAGCCAAACTGGGATTCATACCAAAGATTTTTGGCAACTCATCTACAAGGCTTTGACAACATCCAGCTTTTTTGGGTACTTGAAAGTTTAAAAGTATTAAGGGGGAAAGCAATTCATTAAACAGGCAATGCAGCAAGTCTAATAAGGAATGTTTAGAATTCTGGAAAAAACACAAATTAGAAATATTTCTAATTATAGCTTGAGGAGATATAAGATACTGAGTCTTCAGAATCACAATAAACACAAAACCCTTTGTTTTGGCCAACATGATTCTCCTTAAAGAGGAAGAGGACTTCAAACAGAAATTCAGATGCTCAAGATGAACACTTTAAACAAATGAATATACTTTTCTTGGGTAATAACATTTCTGGCCATTTTCTGGTTTGTACCAAGATACAACTCCATTGTAGACAGAAGTGGTTTAATTCTAACAGCAAATTCAAATTGCCTTGTAAGTGCTAATTGATTTCAAATTATCTGGTGGTGGTGATGGTCTGTGTGCATGTGTAACTCCACACACCCACACACACAGGATAAATTTGTTCCCCTGGGGCCATCCCTCATTGATAGAGGTTACCTTTACTGTCCCAGTCTTATCCTGAAGAGCTTATATCAAGTAAACCAGAGCTTGCCCCTCATTTTCTCCACCTGTCCATCCCCTAATGCTGACACAAATGATTAGGCAAGGAAGAAAAATTCACTCATTACCTTAACTGAATGGTAATTTGAAAATGGTCAGCGGAAGTTCAAGCAGTTTTCTCATGCATGAGCTACCTATAGATAGTCCACAATTCCACAGCGACAAAGACAAAGAGAAGATATTAAAAGGAGGGACTCAATCAAGTTTCAGACATTTTAGAAGCGGCAGCATTTAACCGAAGTACTTGCTGTGAAGGTTAGCAGCTGGTGTGGAGTTTTTGGTAGTTCATGATTTGTGATTAAGACTTTGTATTTAGGGGCGCCTGGGTGGCTCAGTCGTTAAGCGTCTGCCTTCGGCTCAGGTCATGATCCCAGAGTCCTGGGATCGAGCCCCACGTCGGGCTCCCTGCTCAGCGGAAAGCCTGCTTCTTCCTCTCCCACTCCCCCTGCTTGTGTTCCCTCTCTCTCTGTGTCTCTCTCTGTCAAATAAATAAAATCTTAAAATATATATATATATTTAAAAAAAGACTTTGTATTTAATTCACTCCATTTCATCTTGTTTCTTCTTTATTTATGTATTTATTTTTCAGAGAGAGCGAGCATGAGCATGAGCAGGGGAGGGCTGGGGTGTGGAGGAGTGGAGGGAGAGGGAGAATCTTAAGCAGGCTCCAGGCCCAGGGCAGCGCCCAACTCAGGGCTCCATCTCATGATCCTAAGATCATGACCTAAGCCGAAAATAAGAGTCAAGCCCTTAACCAAGCATGCTACCCACGTGCCCCTCATCTTGCTTTTTAAAAATCATTCTTAAATGGCTTAATGTTTCCATAAAAAGGGAAAAAATTGTATGAACAGTATTAGACTGATGCGTTCAAACTCAGCATATCCAAAAGCAGAATACAGACAAGCATTAAGAAATGACCTCATCTGTCTCATCCCCTGAGTCTGATCTGAATTTTTCCTCTTTAAAGTTCAGGGACAGTGAAAGAAATGATGGTCTCAAGACAGAAGAGTATAGAATCTCTTTAACACAAATTAGGTAGAGAAGAAACTGGTCACCATTGGAGGTGGGAGGGCATACAGAATCCAGTGAGTTAAAATTAGGTAAGATTTTTTTTAATAAAAAATGGAATAAAGGAGTAAGTGATGCTTTGGTTTACAAATAAATAAAATAGTCTTTAGTGGGGTGTCCATGTGCCCAGGTATAATTTCGATTATTACAGAAGGAGGAAGAACAGATATTCCAGAGACAGCTAGCAGTCTCTGCTACAAATACTCCACTCTTTAAGTTGTTAAAAATTCAATGCGGTAAATTTTAAAGCTCTAATTGGTTTTATTAACTGATTCATGAATTGAACAGCATCACACTTAGTAAATAAAAGGGAGCTCCAAAGGGCTACATAAAAGGTTTTTAAAGGCAGAAAGGAAGTGGGGAAAAAGGAAATTATTAGCCAAGAATCTGTTGTTTTAGGCAAGGTTGCCCTCGTAAGAGGAACGGAAGGGGTCTATCAGTGAATTTTTTAGTGCTGACCAGGAAATTCCCGTGTTAACCAACATGGACCGGACAAAGGTTACATTTCTAGAGGGATTGAAACTGGAATTAAGTTAGGTATTAAGTCCTGATTTACTGACTTAGGGCCTTAACCTAAGTGACGTCAGTTTGGGCCGGTGGTTTTCTTTTTAACAAAGTAAAAATAGTTTTAATATTGCAAGTATTTACTTCTGTGCCTAAATGTGAAAGCTTAGAAAACAAATAAGACACATGCAATAAATCATTGGTTCCAGAACATCAGCCCACAATCCAATGTCAGTATGTAATGAAGTTCATTAGTCTTAAAGTTTAAAAAGGACAAATAGTCAGATATTTATTCAATTTAAAATGCTATATTCTATTAAGAATAAGCCTTTGAGGGGTGCGTGGGTGGCTCAGTTGTTAAGTGTCTGCCTTCAGCCCAGGTCGTGATCCCAGGGTCCTGGGATCGAGCCCCGCATTGGGCTCCCTGCTCCACTGGGAAGCCTGCTTTTCCCTCTCTCACTCCCCCTGCTTGTGTTCCCTCTCTCGCTGTGTCTCTGTCAAATAAATAAATAAATCTTAAAAAAATAAATAAACCTTTGACACTTCTTGAGATTAAAATATCACTTCTTTTATGTGATAATGTTGATACTACATGGCAATATATTTGTTTATTCAGTAAATGTTTCTGGAACACCCAGGCACTGTACAAAATGCTAAGGAGTCACTGGTTCCAATAGTCCCTACACTCAGCAAGTTGAGAGACTAGAAGGGAAGACAGTAAATACATCGTCAGAAAGAGTTTCAAACCAGGAGGAGCACTATTTTAAAAAAAGCAATGTAGAGGAGGTCAGGAAGATGGCAGAGGAGGAGGATCCTGAGCTTACCTCGTCCCACAGACCACACTGAAATCTCAGCTCCACAGGTGGAGCTAACTCTGAAAACAGCCTGAAGACTGGCAGACCAGGCCTTCCTCAGTTAATGGGAGAGAGAAGGCCACACTGAAAAGGGTAGGAGGGGCAGAGACCCTGCGGAGAACCAAACCCCTGGGAAGACTGATTACAAATGGGAGGGAATGCTACAAGTAGGGAGAAGTGAGAGGACCAGGCCCACCCCAGGCACCCCATGCACAGGGGACTCACACTGGGAAGACAAGTCCCCGTAACATTCGGCTTTGAAAAATCAGTGGGGCTTCACTTTGTGAGTTTTTAAAAATCAGTGGGGCTTAGCTTCAGGTACTTTAAAAGTCAGCGGGTTTAGCTCCTGGAGAGCCAGAGGGCAATAAGAAACTGGGTTCCTGCCCTTAAAGAACCAGCATAACAAATAACCCTGCTGGGACACAGCATGGAAGGAGCAGTTTGAAAAGAGGCTGGGGTATATATTCACTAAGCTCAGAACGTGCCCTAGAGGGGCAGGGATCTTCAGAAAACTTCTCTAAAAACTTACATGAGGTCGGGAACCATTTCTCTTCCCTCCCCAAGCCTACATAGCTAGACACCTGCAGGAACCAGTGCAAACACTCTCCACCTATCTCGCCAGGACCGTGTGCCTAGCCCTGCATTCCTCTGCAGACTTGCCCGTCCAACCTGCCCCACTTGGCAGGCATTCCTCCAAAGCAGCTCCTGCCCCCACACACCCAGCCAGCAGCCCTAGAAGGGACTAGCACCACTCCAGAGAGCCTACTGCCCTCAAGAGAGGGGGAGATAACACACCAGCACAGCCACATTTCCAGCAGCCCAGCCTTTTAGTTGGCAGCACAGGAAGTGCCCTGCTGTCTGGTGTTACTCTGGCCCAAGAGAGTATCTGGTATGATGGCCACACTACCACCAAGGAAAGCCTCTGGCAGGGGTGGGAAGGGAGCACACACAAAATGCCCTACCATTCAGTGTACACACAACTACAACAGACAGACCGAGTGGAGACAGGTAGCCTGAATGCTGACACCCCCTACCTATGAGCCTCCAGTCACCTCAGACAGGATCCTCAACAGCACAGGGACCCAAACTGCCCAGTGTACACAGAGTAGGTGAAGCAGGTCATTGCTGCTGACTGGACTAAAGGCAAATACCACTCAGACACAATAGTAGGGCACATACAACCCACACAGCTGACACCCCTGGTGCCCCTGGTTCTGGTGACCAGGGGACACTGTGCTACAGGGCACCACAGGCCCTCTTTATCATAAAGCCACTACTTTCAAGATCAGGAGATGTTCCTGACCTTCCTAACACATAGAAACACAGACACACAAAATGAGGAGACAGAGGAATATGTCCTGACTGAAAGAACAGAAGAATCCTAGCTAAAAAGCTAAATTAAACAGAGATAAGCAATATGCCTGGCCAAAAAAAAAAAAAAAAATCAAAATCATGCTTATAAAGATACTCACTGGACCTAAGAGAAGAGGATCTCAGTGAGGTCTTCAACACAAAATTTAAAAATATAAGAACCGGTCAGAGATGAACTCAGTAACTGAAATTTAAAAACACACTAGAGAGAATCAAGAGCACATTACAGGATACAGAAGAATGGATCAGCGATCTGGAAGACAGAGTAATGGAAAGCAACCAAGCTGAACAGCCAAAAAAAAAATGAGAGTAAGTTAAGGCAACTCAGCAACATCAGGAAGCATGGTAACATTTGCATTATAGGGATCCCAGAAGGAGAGAGAGAGAAGAGGGCAGAAAACTTATTTGAAGAAATAATAGCTGAAAACATCCATAGTTTTAAAGAACAAAATAGACATTCAGATCCAGGAGGCACGGAAAGCCCCTAAGAAAATGAACACAAGGAGATGCACACCAACACACATAATAACTAAAATGGCAAAAAGTAATGATAAAGAGAATTTGAAAAGCAGCAAAAGAAAAGTTACATACATGGGAAACCCCTTAAGGCTCTCAGCTGATTTATCAGCAGAAACTTTCAATGTATCATGCTACTCCCTTCTGGCCTGCAAAGTGCTTAAAGGAAAAAAAAAGAAAGAAAGAAAGAAAATGCAACCACGAATACTCCACCTGGCAAGGCTATCATTCAGAATAGGAGAGGTAAAGAGTTTCCCAGCCAAACATAAGTTAGAAGAAATCATCACCACTAAACCAAACTTACAAGAAATTTTAAAGGGAACCCTTTAAGTGGAAAGAAAAGGCCATAACTGGAAGTAGGAAAATTATGAAAAATACGCAAACACATAATAAAGGTAGATTAATCACTTATAAAACCAGCATGGCATTTAAAACACAGAGCATTAAAAAAAATCATATCTACAAAAATCAGTCAAGGGAATTCACAAAATAAGAGGATGTAAAATAGGACAAACATATAAGATGGGGGGACGGAGTAAAGATTTCAGTGCTTTTAATATGGGTTTAAATTTAAGTGACCATCAACTTAATATAGACTGCTGTATGTGAAGATGTTGTATATGAACCTAATGGTAACCACAAGTCAAAAATCTGTAATAGATACACAAAAAAATAGAGAAAGGAATCCAAACCTAACACTAAAGGTAGCCATCAAACGGCAAAGAGAGCAAGAGAAGAAAAAAGGAATAGAACTGCAAAAACAACCACAAAACAAGTAACAAAATAGCAATAAGTACATGCCTATCAATAATGAATTTGAATGTAAATAGACTAAGTGCTCTAATCAAAACATACAGGGTGACTGAATGGATTAAAAAAAAATCAAGATTCATTTATATGCTGCCTATAGGAAACTCACTTGAGACCTAAAGACATGCAGATTCAAAGTGAAGAGATGGAAAAACATTCACCATGCAAATGAAAACAAGAAAGCTGGGGTAGCAATACTTGTATCAGACAAAATAGACTTTAAAACAAAGACTGTAGCGAGAAGCAGAGAAGGAGACTACATAATGATAAAATTGTTATATCCTCTTGTTGGGTTGTTCCCTTTAAGTATCTATGCACCCAACATGGGAGCACCTAAATACATAAAGCAACTATTAACAGACATAAAGGAAGCAATCAACAGGAATACACTAATAGTAGGAGATTTTAATACCCAACTTACGTCAATGGATAGATCATCCAGACAGAAAAATCAGCAAGGAAACAGTAGCTTTGAAAGACACATTAGACCAGATGGACATAACAGGTCTATACACAACACTCCCTCCAAAAATAACAGAATACACATTCTTTTAAAGTGTACATGGCACATTCTCCAGGGTAGATCATGTTAGGCTACAAGTCTCAACAAATTCAAGAATGAAATCCTATCATGCATCTTTTCTGACCACAAAGGTATGAAACCAGAAGTCAATTTCAAGAAAAAATCTGGAAAGAACACAAATACACGGAGGCTACATACCATGCTACTAAGCAATGAATGGGTCAACCAAGAAATCAAAGAGGAAATCAAAAAAGACACCGAGACTAATGAAAATGAAAACAACGATCCAAAATCTTTGGGATGTAGCAAAAGCAGTTCTAAGAGGGAAGTTTATAGCAATATAGGCCTACCTCAAGAAACAAGAAAAATCTCAAGTAAGAAATACAGAATGGGCTATGGAAGAATATTCTGGAGGGAACTAATTTGGATCAGAGTCAGTGAAGGCTTCCAGGAGGAAGGGATATTTAAGAAGCATTCTGAAAATAAGTAGCAGTTAGCTAGAAGACTATTAAGAGCTCATGTTGCAGGTGGAGAGATGAGCATGTGCAGAGGCCTTAAGGAGGATGGCCCATTGAAGTTCCTAAAGAAAGCCGTACAGGCAGGAGTGAGTGATCAAAGGGAATAATGGCACAGAATGCAGCAGGGGACACATACAGTGTCTCACACACCACGCACAGATTTTTAGATTTGCACCCAAGGGCAATAAAAACACATAGAAAGATTTTTTGAGCAGAAAAACAACAATCCAATTTCTGTTTTCACAAGGTCACTCTGGCTGCAGTGTGGAGACTAGACTCAGGGTGAGGGAGAGGTTGGTGAATTCAAATAAGAGATGTTGCAAAGAATTCCAAGAAATAGGCACAGTAGAGATTTGGCCTCTTGGAGAAGATTTTGCTGAGGTGTTGGCTCTGGGAGACGGGAGCAGGACTGTGATTAAGAACCAGGGCTCTCGGGGCACCTGGGTGGCTCAGTCGTTAAGTGCCTGCCTTCGGCTCAGGTCATGGTCCCAGGGTCCTGGGATCGAGCCCCACATCGGGCTCTCTGCTCCGCGGGAAGCCTGTTTCTCCCTCTCTCACTCCCCCTGCTTGTGTTCCCTCTCTTGCTGTATCTCTGTCAAATAAATAAAATCTAAAAAAAAAAAAAAAAAAAAAGAACCAGGGCTCTGGAGTCAGACTACCCGGATCCAAACCCTGGCTCTGCCCCTGGTGAACCTTGCTTTAGGGCCTGAGTTTCCCCATCTGTAGAATGGAAAGGATAATATTAATGGTGATATTAATATTAATGGTGAGGAATAAATGAGATCATTCAAGTGCCTGGGAGGAGGATTGGATGTATAAATGTTAGCTTTATTATTATAATTTCCCTTTCTAGTGTCAGGTACAGCAGAAAATCAAGGAAGACACCCAGGATTCTGTCCTGAGCATCTGAGTGGTCAGTGGTACCATTTACTGAGACACAGATAGGTAGAATTGGATGAATCAGGGAGAGAAGGGAAGACCTTTCAATTTTGCTCAAGGAGTTCCATTTTTGATAAGTGAAGAAAAGAATTAACTCTAATGGCACTCTTTAAACGGCCTTTTAGATGAATATGCTACAATATTTTTAACATTCTTACTTGGCAAGTTTAAGTGGGAAGTCCTGTTTTGTTAATTCTCTTGAATTTTTTTTTTTTAAACAAACTCAAAATCCTAAAATCTTCAAGCCATGGATTTAAATAACACCAATTACAAAGATTTATATCAACAAATGCAATATATTTATATGTGGAGCACATCATGCCTGGCCACTTCCAACATCCCCACTTAGGGCAATATAAGATGATTCTGTTCACTGCACAGAAAGAGGTCACTCTCCTGTGAAATTTGCTCAGGCTATGATATGGCTCCCAACACACCAAACTAGGTCTTAAGCTTCAGAGGATTTAAGTCCTTGTAATGACTGATTCTCTTTTCAGAGCTTCGAAATTTCTTATTCATAAAATTAAGTGTGAGAGGACCCTCTAAAATCATGAGGCCTATATAAAATCCTTTATTTTTATATAGGCAGATCTACACATATTTAGAAAAGTTATATTAAAACTATGATGAGTTACGATTTTTCAAATTATTTCAGAATAAAGCAATAGAGAAGAAAAAATTTCTCAACTATAGTTCGGTTACAGATTGAAATCTTATGTACAGTTACTAGGAAAAATCCTTATGCAACTACAAGGAATTTATTTTACCAAATTTTTTAGTTTTTTTTATGTTCAGTTAGCCAACATATAGTACATCATTAGTTTTTGATGTAGTGTTCAATGATTCATTAGTTGCATATAACACCTAGTGCTCATCACAACATGTGCCCTCCTTAATCATTTTATTCCAGGACCCGGGCTCAATTTTCATAATTTGACACTGCCATTCTAAGCATAAACTGTCAACATGAGTAGGTAGCTAAGACATTGGACATGTAAAAAAACAAAAAACAGTTCTGGAATTTTCTACTTTGCTTGTCTTCAAGATCCAACCCACGCCAGTCTTCCTTTCATGAATGTTCCTAAAGTACCTCAAACAACAGAGACCTCCAGCTACTATAAGGAATTCTTCATACTACCCATCTGCTAGTTCATGAAGAAAAAGAGACAAGCATATTTATTCAACCAATATTTAAGCTAAGGTCTGCGCTCAGCACTGGGGCAGGGGAGGGGACAGGCAGTTGGTCAGTGTGAACAAAATGCTCATGGAGTTCAAGGTCTCATGTAAAACTCTTCCCAAACTGAATATTTTGCCTGGATGCCTCCACCATCACTCAGTCACTAGATCTCCCACAACATTTCATGGCTCTCCTTTCTTTCTTTCTTAACGTTCTTTATATCTAACAGTCCCACTAATCCAGGAAACAACCTTTTTCACATTCTACTTGAAACAGAACCAGGTGGGATGATGGCAATACACAGAGGTTTCTCTTTTAATCTCAGCACTTAAACTGGTTTTGTGAATTCAGTTCTATATGAGTAACTGGAGTACTTTTATTTTAGATTTGTACTATCTGATAAAGAAAAAAAAAAGAAAAATCAATAGCCTTTAAATCCTCGATTCCAAGACTTATTGGCACACAAATTAACATTTTAAAAGTCGAGATGCCTTTGCATTGATGTGTTCATTTATTATGGTGTTTGCTTTCCTGAAAAGCTGTTTTCAAATCAGTGGTATGTCTTATAATCAATGTTGCCTTAGAAACTAAGAAATCCAACAAGAGGACTCAGACTGACTTGATGGGGAAAAAAAAAAAAGGAGTTGGCAACGAAGACTGGACTCCAAGCCTTGGCTTACTGCCATTTAGTTACTAGTCACTGAGCCCTGTGACATCTGCTGAGTCTCTTCACGCTTCTGGACCTTTTCTTCTCCATTCATAAAATGCAAGTTTGCACTTCTGTTTCTCAAACTCTGTGGTAGAGACGAGCTTAAGTTTTTCCAGTCAGTTGCAGACATGCATTTACGAAATACAACACTATGTAGATTAGACAAGGATTCTGGACATGATTTATCACCTTCATTTATTTGATACTGCTTAGTAATACAATTAGCTTGTATTTCCCAATTACATAGTCGCTGGGCACCAGAAACAAAAATTCAGGGAATGAGTCACTCAGAATGAAGGTGTTTGTTATTCATGGCAGATTCAAGAGAGCAGTAGCATGCTTAATCCATCTGTGGGTCATTGACAATGGACCAACAATCCAGAAGACACCTTTCAGGCAAAATAATAAAAGATAAATGTTCTCTTCTCCTATTATTCATTTTTAAAAAGTACAAAATACGAGAACTCATCAGTTACTTAAATTTTTTTAAACAACCAGGAACAGTACCCTTTGGTTGGAAATACCAGCCAATTTTCCATGTGATTTTTCAAAGAGAAGACAGATACGTAGCAGCTCTTACTAGAATATGCTTCCTCTATACCACTTAGTCCATGATAAAAAGTAACTACTTTTAGTTATTAGATCTAAGGCCCTGCCGTTTATAGGAGCATCACTTTTTAAGTAGCACATCAAAGTATAAGGGTGCATACAAATGCAAACACTTGTTTTTATAAGGACTCTTAATTGAGGTAAACGTACACGTGTGCTTGCTCTTTGCCCACCCACCTGGCACATGGGGACAATCGTTAAATAATGATACAAATTACCTAGCTCAGACTCTGACCACCCTTCATCAAGTTGATGAGAGAGCGACTTATTCCACTTCAAAAAAGAAATCATGCCCTAGGGGCGCCTGGGTGGCTCAGTCGTTAGGCGGCGTCTGCCTAGGTCGTTAGTCCTTAGGCGGCTCGCTCAGGTCGTGATCCCAGGGTCCTAGGATGGAGCCCCGCATCGGGCTCCCTGCTCAGCGGGAAGCCTGCTTCTCCCATTCCCCCTGCTTGTGTTCCCTCTCTTGCTGTGTCTCTGTCAAATAAATAAATAAAACCTTAAAAAAAAAAAAATCATGCCCTAGACAGGTCAGTCTCAGGGACCTCCTGGAGATTTGCTGAAAAATAAGGGTATCTGCCTTAGAGCCTAGAGGTATAGACAATCAGAGGCTGGCCAGTTCTGGGCGCCAGACCAATGCTATTAGAGAGGTTCTCACACCTGAGCATGCATCAGGACCATCTGGAGGGCTTATTCACATACAGATTGCTGGCCCCACTCCTGAACTTGATCCAGACAGCCATAATAAAGACTGAGAGTTTGCATTTCTAGCAAGTTTACAGGAGATGCCGATGCGCCGGGGAGCAGACTTTGAGAACCACTGGTAGAAGATATTCGAGGACAGCATTGGAAAGGTATCAGGGGTCACCTGATCCAAAACTTTCATTTTCCTGGTGAGGACACTGGGGTTGAGAGAAGAATGTCTTTTTTATGGTTTTATATCCAATACTCAGAGCCTTCTCCACCCAAAAAAAAAAAAAAAAAAGCAACTCAAGTTTCCCAAGTCTTAATATGCAGCTTATTTCATGGTTTTAAGTTGTGGCCACGTATCAGGACCCTGCTGTCTGAGCTATCAGGACCCTTCAGCAGAGCCTTCACACTGTTGACCTTCCTATCCATGTGTCCTTCGGAGAACATGTTAGTTCTATCAGTGACCTCAAAATGGTAGGCAAGTGGCCTTAGCCCAGACAGGGTGTTGGCAGCCCAATGGGACCTACTTGCCTAGATTTTAAACCCAGAGAACAAGTCCCTACCATCATGCCATGCTGCCTGTCCCCCAGCTCCCTGGCACCTGAGCGCAAACAGATGGCCTGAGGTTTTGCAAAGTGACACATAATATAGGAGACAGTCACAGACGATTTACAGCACTGCTGTGTAAGTAAGTGCAGCCTCAACTGCTGTGGGGTGGAGGAGTCCCTGGCTGTGTGCTTGGCAGTGTGATTCAAAACTCCCTTGGATCATGCCCTTTCGGCTGAGCCTGCTCTCCAATTCCCAACGGTTCTGGGAACTTCCTGCTTCCCCTCCAATAAATTATTTCTCTGCGTAAATGGTTTGCAACCAAGAACCCTGGCTGATAGGACAACCCATTAATTTATCCATCAGCAGAGAGCCAATTGATCCTAATCAAAATTAGGGCTCCCACAGACTCCGGCAGCGCCTTCCACCTTTAGAACCGTTGGATTTCTGCTGGTACACTTTGATTCCTTCGATAGTGTTTGCAGCAAGGGCTGCTTGACCCCCAGGGAGCCCCACCCCAGGCGATCGGTGCTCAGATGACAGAGCAGGTCTTGATTTACAGCCCCCGGCCAGAACTGATTGATCCAGGAGTGTAGCTTGACCCAAGACCGTGGGCTCTCACTGGGGCAAGAAAGGCCCAGAGAGCTCTCAAGCTTGGAAGGGAATGGAGCCAAGCCCTGCTGATGGCTGGGCCCTGTAGAAGGCCCCAGAAATGCCTGGTACTGGTGCTTTCCCAGTCTTTATCATTCAATTCTTTCCCTTTCATGAGACGTCCTGGTGAGTCCCCTTTTTGCCTGAATATTAACCTTTGTCTTTGGTAAGTTATTATCTTTGCTCCACTGACTCACTAAAAACCCCTCTCTCTGCCTTAGTAATCTAGCTACCCTCCTCCCTGCAACTCCACACATGGGGGTTCTTACAAGAAAACTTTTTAAATTCAGGTATCACCAGAAAAGAAAAAGGGTTTTTATAAACCACAAGGCATCTTTAAAGGAGAAAAAAAAAAAACCTTTGAAGTTTTTTTTTTTTTTTACATTGTTTTTGTCTAACTCTACTGTCCGATTTTCCCCTTATCTGCTCACAACATTACAACCTCAAGACATTCATCCTCGAACTCCATGCCTCGAGGAATGTGGTTCCTTCAGGTACATTGATACTGGTGAGTGATTTGAATTGGGTATTTGCTCTCTTTGTTTCAAGTGCCCTAAACATCTTTTTTTTTTTTTTTAAAGATTTTATTTATTTATTTGAGAGAGAGAGAATGAGAGACAGAGAGCATGAGAGGGAGGAGGGTCAGAGGGAGAAGCAGACTCCCTGCCGAGCAGGGAGCCCGATGTGGGACTCGATCCCAGGACTCCAGGATCATGACCTGAGCCGAAGGCAGTCGCTTAACCAACTGAGCCACCCAGGCGCCCGTCAAGTGCCCTAAACATCTTAAAAGGTGCCATTTGCCACTAAAAGTAACCAAGGCCCTGTGGAGAATGGCTTATTCCCCAACTGGGAAGGGCATCAGATGGAGCTCCAGGCTCATGATTATGCCAGAGTAACGAAGGTTCAAAAAAAAAAAAAAAAAAAAATGGGGCCATGTTGCCCTGATGCAAGCAGCAGCCGGAAGGGGGTCTCATTGCACAAACTGAGTACAATGTGAGCACCCAAACAATTAAGTACAGGGATGAAACAAAAACCAATGAGGGATTCACGAATATGTACGGATAATAAATAGGGGCAAAAGGAAGGCTCTTAGAGTAACATGTCCAGCGCCAAATGGTCAAGGTGGAGAGTGCGGGATTTAGGAAAAGCATTCTGTAGCCATCATGGTATGCATTCGATCAGGAATCCTTAATGGATACCAAACCTAGAGGGGTATCTTGGTGAGGAGCAGGATATTTGCCGGGCCTTAAAAACTATCTCCCCACAAAACTGTTAGACAGTAGAGACAATGTGCAGCATCTTGAACAAGTGACTGAATTGAACATCACCAATGAGGGGCAGATGGACACGGTGCGCCTCCAGAGAGGATCTTCGGAGAACGCAACATCGTGAATCCGGAGTTCCATACTGGATATAAATTATGCCTCAATATACTTTATTTGAAAATGTACAAAGGGTAAAAGTCCATGGTTTGAGAAAGCGCTGTATTAGTTTAAAGACAAAAGGAAGAGCGTCTTGAGCTGTCTTGAGGGACTGCTGTGTCATGGAAAAAAAGCACACTACCTAGTAAGGTTGGCTTACTCCAGCCAGAATGGACAGAAGTCACAGATTTAAAAAAAAAATCAGTCCCCCATTCTGAAGCACATTATGGTACCAAAAAATGAAGTTTTACATTAACATCTATTTTGTAGTGAACACAATATTCACATAAAGGGCTAAGACAAAACATAAAAAAACTCAAAGAAATCTTGCCTCGAAGGACCCCTTCCTATCATCCCAGAGCTTTAGAACACCACTTACTGTTCTCAGAAGTTTCTCTTGGTAGATGGGAAGAAGTTTGTGTGTGTCCAACACGAGCCCACACGTGGACGGCCATCAGCACCCTAACCTCCCCGTTTCTTAAGGGCCAACTCAGATGATCCCTCCAGAGGATTCCCCTTCATGCACTGCCTTCTCTAGTAAGCACTTAGGACCATCCTCCTCCTAAGTTACTTTTCATGAACAAACACCTCCAATTTAGCACTTCACTTACAAATGATCTGATACCGAGCAGTGCCTGGCACTTGGGAGAATGTTGGATTGAAGCAAGTGAAGAGTAAAGGAACATGGGCATACTTTACCATTTCACTCCTTTTCCTCTTCAGAGCCAGAAAATTGTCACTTTCTATGAAGACCACCCTCCTTATGCTTTTTTTAAAGATTTTATTTGACACAGAGAGAAACAGCGAGAGAGGGAACACAAGCAGGGGGAGTGGGAGAGGGAGAAGCCGACTCCCCGTCAAAGCAGGGAGCCTGATGCAGGGCTGGATCCCAGGACCCTGGGATCATGACCTGAGCCAAAGGCAGACGTTTAACGACTGAGCCACCCAGGTGCCCTGCTAGGCTACTTTCTCTAATAGACTTCCAGCTTAGAACATAATTAGTCTCCAAATGAGATTGTTATAACCAATGCAGTAAGATTTTAGGGGACTCAGATTTTTACCTATTTTGGTGTAAGTAGGGAGACTGAAATTAGCTTACAGCTCAGAAAATAAGGGAAGCTGAAAGCAAAACATTACTGTTAAAGCACTACCAGGACATTTTAGACAAACTACTATGCAACCTGCAACTGATCAACTAAAATAAAAAGTAACACCTCATTGGTGGCTAAAAATGCTCAAAAATGGAGTGAAGATAGCTGACACTTAACACTACCAGACAAACCCAAGAGAAGCTAGTCTGTGGCAAAAAAAACCCCAAAAAACGTACAGCTAGGGTTTGAACCCAGGCAGTCTGGCCTCAGAGCTTACATTTTTAATCCCTATGCCAGCAAAGTTAAATACCAATTCCCCAGTGTACATTCCTTCCAGACAGTTCCAACATGAGGTCTGCATCCAAAATTAAGCCATCAGTTTCTGGAAACAATCTATTAACACTTCACTAAGCCTCATTTAATATTAAAAATAAAAATCCCATTTCTCCCCCTACCCCATTTAATCGCTTTTGTCCACTTTCTTCCTGCACTGAATAGTACTCGTCAGGGTTCTTTGCAGAACTACTTTCAGTCCTACTTTTATCTGAGGAACTGATAAGGAATGTCTTTCTACCAAATTCAATCATCTTCTCTATTCCCCCCCCCATCTCCTTCAGCTGAAAGCATCACATTGACCTCTTGCAATTACTAACCCAAACCAGATAGCAGCTTTTATCTTTCCCTGTGGACACTGACCTATGCTTTTATTAAGTGTAAACAGGATACTGCTCTACTGAATGCACTTCAGAAACCTCCTCAAATCATTTTGTTGCCAAAGCATGCTTCCTTGTGAAAGGGTTGGTGGCTTTTCGGGTCATTCCACACTCCACACAGGATCCTCAACTCCCATTCACCAAGTGCAGTTTTCACCTGAGGCATCTGAGCAGTGGTTTATCTAATTCACCCATTATAGAGACTCAGGTGAATTCCGCACTCAAACTGCACGACTTGGGACAAAACAGCATACACCACGTCCTGATTCCTTTATCTTTGAAGTCACTGCCTCCTCCTTTATCTTGGGGAGAACTGGAAGTGTGCCCTGCTCCCTGAGAGAGGGAAAGAAACCCAAAGTTCTTAAGTCCTTCCTTGGGGTTCCTGACAGATGTATGTGGCTCGGCAACTGTTTCTAGTGGTTTTTAAGTAACTAGCACTGAGCCAGTAGGCTGGTCACAGCTGGGCACAATGAAAATGGGGATCTTGGGAGACGAGGCAGTGCCTGGAGGATGCAGGGAAAGGGTTGGGGCAAAGGCCGGGGGGAGGCAAAGAAGATATTCTAGTCACCAGTATTAAACCTGACCTCCAGGGCGAACAACTTACCTTACAAACATTTCTCCCCTACTTAGACTGTAAATGCAAGCATTTTTACTCCAAAACAACAGGCTTGTTCACCAGTGTGGGATGGCTCAGTGTACAACCGGCATTTGTCAAGTTCCTGGTGTATTCCAGACACTGTACTTCATACACCGGCACAAATCATCGTACTTCACCATGAAAGAAGGGACAGACTTCCCTTGAAAAGACAAAGTATGCCACCAAAGCCAGGCCCGCCCCTATCATTTGTGGGGCCTGGGGCAAGAGGACAAATGGAGGCCCAACGTAATTACTTTAAGGAGGTCATCAAGCTAGCCAACTGTCACATAATCCTCCTCCCTTGACAAATGTAGCTTTCTAACAACCTGGAAGGCCAGGTACAATTTAGAGTTCGCAGACCCCTGAGGGGGGGGGGGCGGGTTCTGGGCCAGACACAGGTTGTTTCAACAACCCTGTTAGATGGACACAATGTCTTCCCTCCCCCACCCAGAGTCCGTCTCTCCCCAGGAAGGCCTCAGGGGCACACCTGCAGACCATCAGCCCGCATTTCCAAGCTCTTCCAACACCAGAGAACAGCTGCCCTTCGGCCACTCCTCAGAGAGGAGGTCTGCTCCCTTCCCCACTTGGAGAGGCCATGGAAGCAGGCTTGGGGCCTTCGGGCAGGGAATCCCATGGGAGTCTGGGGGTGGGGGAGGGGCAGCCTGTATTCTGGGTGGGCAGCCCACTCCCCCTGCAGACACCTAGCCCAGTGGGGAGGAGCACAGCCTGGTGAAGGCCAGAAACCCCCACATACACCTCCTAAACCCCAGGGGAATAAATGCAAAAGGGTTCCTTTGCCCAGGCCTGAAGGCAATACAGACTAAAAGCTTTCTCCATTTTATCGTAACTAGATCAGACTTTTCTTTCCTTGAAGCTTTCTGGGAGGGTGACTTCTTATATTCAAGATTAATAAACTGGTATAAGAGGATTCTTGTCTGGAAGGGATCAAAGAGTTGAAACGCTTCCGACTATCTGGAAAGATCTAACAGCTAATATCCTGGTCTGGACGAAAAGGTAAATATTCCTCAAACAGCAAATGGATTGAACAGGCTTCTAGAAAGTCAGAAAAGGTGGGATCCTTGCCCTAGGGCATAAGTTGGGGAAACTTAATATTTTCGGTTTTGGAAAATTAAAAGCCAGATGAGTAACTAGTCAACGCAGCTGGGGCAGCCAAGTTCCAGCACTAGGAAGGAGTACACGCTGAGTGGAGCGGAGCAGGGGAGGTTTGGGCCTGCTCCAAACACAAAGGCCTGGCCAAAGGGGGTCACCAAAGGGAGGCGGTTGGGGTCACAGTGGGGTTAGTGGCTAGGGCTTGGACGTCAGCCCTAGTACTGACCAGGTATCTGCTTTGTCTTTTCTCAAAGCAGGTTTACCCATTTTCCGGACCTCCCTTTTTAGTTCTCCAAGATGGGGAGGTTACTACCTTTCCAAGTTCTGGCCCAGCGATGCGGTCACAACCGAGCCCAGTCCACACTCGGTGAGCACTCTCTCAACCGTACTTCTTTAAAACTAGGAGCACGGCGGCCAGACCTAGAGCTGCACCCAAAGATGTTCATCAGGCAGCTCCCCACCACCTACCCCAACATCCAAGACGGGGCTCTGAAGAAGCTGGGGGCAGAAGGATGGGGTGAGGGAGGTTTTAGGGAGAGGGGCAAACAAAGCAGACATTGATCCAATGCTACGTCTCAGCCTGTTTTTGGGTAGGGAAGGCGTGCCTTCGAAAGTCGCCCAACTGGAGGGTGCAAAGGACAGGTGCGTAAGGCCCCCAAGCTGCCGGCCTCCGAGTCCCCCCCTCCCCCCGGAAAGGAAGAAGCCGCGCTACACCCCGCGGGCTCCAGGCCTGGAGGGGATCAGAGCGAGGGAAGCGGCCGGGAGCGCGGAAAACGCCGGGCGGGCAGCGTTCGGGGAGGCGCAGGTACTCACCCAGCAGCAGCAGCTTGAACTCGCGGCGCGCGTCCTTCTTGTCCCGGCGAAGCTGCCGCTCGATCTCGGCGCTGATGCGCTGCGACTCCTTCTCCTCCGCCGACAAGCAGCAGCAGCCGGCCATGGTGCGCGCTGCACCCGACGGCGCGACGCGGTCCCGGGCGCCGGGCCGATCTGCCACAGGCACCCGCGTTCGGAAAGAAAAAGACAAGGCCGCCTTGACTTTTGGAGTAAGAAGCCTGGCCGCCTGAGGCTCAGTCCCGACCTCGAAGATGGATTGGAAGGCGGGGGCGAAATCAGAGCCCCAGGAAGAGTCCAGTGCCCTGCAGATCCCGGCTCATCAGGCCCACAGTCGTTCCTGGGGAGGAGGAGGGCCAGCCGAGAGGATGGGAGCGCTGCCGGCACCCGGAAGATGCGCACGCCCCTTAGCACAGGAGCCAGACACCCAGTCGCCGGGCGCAGACCGCGCGTAAAAAGTTGGGGCGTCGGTGCCCGGGCGGGGGGAGAGCGGGATCTCCCGGTCCTGGTGGTGTCCCAGGCAGGCGGCAGGCACGGCGTTGGTTGGAGGCAGAGGGCCTAGCTAATCCTTGCCTGGGAAGTTCCGAAAGTGACCGAAGATTAAGACTGAGCGTAAGGGTTCCAGCTGGCGCTAGTGACTCTAAGTGGCAGAAGGAGGCGGAGCGTCTCGGACCTGCAACCCTGGCGTCTGCCCCGTTTGGCCTTCGGGGCGCGCCAAACTGAGGGTGCCTGGGAGCGAAAGGGACCAGCAAGGAGCTGGGGCGCGGATCCCGGGGGCCTGGAGCTCCTGAGAGCAGAGCGCCCCCCCGCCCCCACGTGCCTCCCTGGCCGTGAAGTCCTTGCACCCGGAGGGCCGCCTGCCGAGGTGGCGGTGACCAGCGCTCTCTGGCCGCCGGGCCCTGCTTCCTGCCCAGATAGGGTTCAGACAGGTGAGTGAGTTCCGCCGGCTTCAGCCTCAAGGACTCCCAGCTGCAGGAAGAGTGCTACGGAGCCCAGCGTCCGCCGCGGGACGCAGCGCACCAGGGGCAACGAGGAGCTCTCCACCCCCACCGAAGTTGAAGGCTTGCACACCAGCCACACGACCACACACCCTGGGTTTCCTAGACGGGCTCCCGGGCGCCTCAGCCCAGCCCAGCTCAGGTTCGGCCTAAGAGCTTGGCCAGCTGGGCAGCCTGCCTGCAAGGTGCGGCCGGACCTGACCCCGCGGGCAGATGCCACGGGGTTCCATTAAATAGGTGAACGCCAGAGCGGAGAGTGCATATCCTCCCGGGCCCTTCCTCGGGCACCTGGTGAGGAGGGCTGGGGATGGGGGAAATGGAAGACGGCTGGCTACTTTGCATTTTATGAGGGGAAAGACTCGTGCTCTGAAGAGAAGGCTGACACGCTTGCCCGGCACCTGACGGCCGCTGCCTTGCGGAGGTGTGTCCGCACCGACGCCTTGACCCGGCTCCTGGAACGTCGGGGGCCTGTTTGAGCCGCGCAATAAACACTTAAAAAATGAAAAAGCACGTCTTTGTGCTCAAATGCTACCATAGAATGCGTATTACAACATCTGATTTTTGTCTTCGGTGGAGATAGGTTTTGAATCAGAGCGCCGAGAGGCCCACGGGAAAAGCAGAAAGGGGAAGGTGGAGGGAGGGGATCCCGTCTTCCACAGCAATGAGTGTTTTTGCCTTCTCTTCAAGTTACTCTGTGCCGCGTAAACACTTTATAGCGTTAGGCAATTAGCTAATGCCTCCTCTCTTACGAGCAAGCGTAAGTGCCTTTCATAGGAGTGGCATATATTTCATCAGTTCAAACTGAGGAGCATGTTGAGTGGAAAGAGTGGTATTTGTCATTATATAAGAAACTTGGCATTGTGATGCTCTCTAGCTTCAAGGTCTTATTAGTTATTTTACGGTTTAGAGAATGGGAACGAATCAGGCATTAAAAATGAATGTGCTTACATTCTTAAATGCGCTCTTAACTCGCAGGCAGAAATTAACAGTAATAGTGACCCCTACAGGGAACTTTCTGGACATTTCTCATCTGATCCGTGGCCGTGTAATCACACTTTCCTTCCTTGGTTCTTACAGATAAATTTACAATTTGAGAATAAGACCTCTTAAGAAGCCAAGAGCATCATCATTATTAATATTTTTAAATGATTACAATCATTTGTATTTTAAATGATTAAAATGATTGATTTAAATGATGTAAATGGGCAAATTTGAACTCCAAGTTAGCTGGAATGACTGACCTGTTAGGGCCAATGTTGCTAAGATTCTGAAAAAAATTTGAAACCTGTTGCTTCTGGCAAATCTGAAAAATGTTCCTGGGCTGGTGAGCTTGGCAGTCAGAAGTGTTAAATGTGTCCACCCCCTTTGCCCAAACTAGTAATTCTCCCCTTGAGAAATAATCAGAGAGAAGTCATGATTTATGTACAAAGGTTTATTTCTAATAAGGACAGTAACCCAAAACAACCTAAATGCCCCCAAACAAGAAGTAAGTCAAATAAATTATATATATACATACATACAATGAGATATTATAAGTCATTAAATATTTGAATATGTAACATATATGAATACCAACTAAAGATTTGGAGGGAAACCTTATATTGAGTGAAAAAGGCAAGATACAAAAATATAAACAGTATGATACAAATTTGATTATGGGAATACACATACACACTTTGAAGAGATTAAAGGGGCATCTACCAACAAGGTAAGTTGCTCCAGGTCATGGCTTTTTGGTTGATTAATTCTCTGGTATAAAATTGTTTGGGGGCAGCTCATATAAAGTTATCTAGCCACCCCCCTTTCCTCAACTGTAAAATGAGAGGAATGTACAAGAATAAGCTCAAAGGGATCTCCCAACTCTGACATTCAATTATTTCTTTGGTGATTTTCACACTTAGAAGATAGTATTAAAAATAATCATAAACCGAAATTTGTTATTGAGCAGTAGTAACTAGTAAGAACTATAAAATGAGGATATCACAAGACAATTATTTTTATTTTTATGCCCATTTTTTATTAACATTTCTATTTTCTTGATCTTTAGGATCTGGGGGCTGGATGAGAATAATTTTAAGTTATTAAATCATTGGCAGCATCTTTCCAGGAAGGGGTGGTTTGGGAAAGAGGCCTTAGTAAAAGAGGGTATTTGTTTTCCTGGATTATTCCCAAAGTACAACAATTCCATCCCATCCCTGCTGAAGATCAGAGCATAGCGTGGACTTGAGTTTCAGCTACCTGGCAAGTGCTAGGAACATAGATGAACTACGTGTCTGGGAGTCCTCTGAACGTCCATTGAGTCCATGCCAGACTCTGGACCTGGGCCATTCCAGGTACAATTCCAGACTTCAGATAGGCTAGAAGTCTGGTAGAAAGGAGTTAAGACTGAGACCCTAAAATCTGAACCCATCCCTCCTTGCTCCCTCCCAGAGAGAGGACAGTGAGAGCATGGAGTCACCGGGGTGGCTCTCTGCAGCCCACAGACGTGCGGAGTGGGCCCCTCAGCTAACCTCCTGCTTCAGCTGAGCCTCATTCAGCTTCCATCACTCTCCCGGAACTCCAGGCAAATATAACCACGTGTTCTCCCCACCTCCCGAGTCTTAACGCATGCAGTTTCCTCTGGTACTTTCTCTCCCGACCGCATCTTCCCAGAGAAACCATCTCCACCCCTTGTCAGGTGGACCCTTCTTTTTCTCCTGCCTCCGAAACCTTCTATGTTCCTCTCTCCAACTTTTTGCTCTGTTACACCTGTTCGATTTTTCTCCTAATTAGTTACCATGTAGGTAGAGAGGTTTTTTGGTTCATCCTCGTATTTCTAAATTAGTAAGATTTAGTCGATTGAATAAAGTTGAAATTAAAAAGAATTTGCCTGATATAAGAAAAAGAAACTAGAAGAGAAAAGGAGGCTCTTGTACTCAAAGACAGTGAAAACACCAATAAGCACGTCCGCAAGAATCCATGTGTCACTTAGGAAACACTTGTGTTTTAGTAAAGTGGCCCCAATTTGCCTGCTTAGAGGGAATGACTGCCCTGTGTTTAATTCAGAACTCCAAGGAAATGTGCGAATAGAAGGCTGGAAAGATGCTGTTCTCTTTGACAAACGTAGCATCTTAGAATTTTAACAAGGAACCTGGAGTAAAAATATGACCTTGAAGTTCACAAAGCTAAAATAGCACTAATACTAATGCACCTCTGCTGCTTGCTGCTCTTTGGGAGTTTTCAAACTGCAATCGTGACCCATCCCTGGGTTATGACCGACCTTTTTTTTTAAAGAAAAAGAATAGAATAGAAATAGAAAATATCAGAGTATGCTGCTATGTGTTACTGTTGCATGAAACTTTTTTTTCAGTTGTATACACAAGTATTAACTATTTTAAAAAATATTTTATTTATTTATTAGAGAGAGCAGAGGGAGGGGCAGAGGGAGGGGGACAGAATCTCGAGCAGACTCCACACTGAGTGTAGAGCCCAATGCGGAGCTCAATCTCAGGACCCTGAGATCATGACCTGAGCCGGATTCTTAACCAACTGAGCTACCCAGGTGCCCCTACATGAGTATTAACTCTTAAGCAGACCAGTTATCAGTAGGGTTTGCTTGTCCATAACCCAGATGGGTGGGTCCAAATGATTCCCAATTTTCTAATTCATTTTTCAGAGTTCCTAATTTTTCATTCAATTTTCTGAGCTCACTGTGTTTTCTATAATGTTTTAAGTCTTTCTCCCCTCTCTGCACTTGTCCCCTATCCCATCCAATCATCTCCTCTTTCAGATGAGTGTGATAGGTAAGAGTCAATGGAGTCATGATGATTATTTGGATGAATGCATAATAATTATAGCAGGTGGCTGGGTGTACTCAACATCTATGTTTCTAAGGCAGCCAACATGTCCACATGTTGCTCCAAAATATTCTCTGCCTGAAGACCAGAAACTGTTTATTATACCACTTCTTTAAAAAAAAAAGATTTTAATTTATTCATTAGAGAGAGAGAGAAAGCAAGCATGAGTGGGGGGTAGGGGGAGAGGGAGAAGCAGACTCCCCACTGAGCAGGGAGCCCGATATGGGGCTCGATCCCAGGACCCCAGGATCATGACCTGAGCCAAAGGCAGATGCTTAACCATCCGAACCATCCAGGTGCCCCTGTTTATTATATAACTTCTACCCAAAGTCTAGAATTAGTAACAAGGAAGCCTGCCTTCAAACACCATGAGTGGGCAGGATTCACTAGTGTTTGTTTTTGAACCCGACTTTTGGAATGGCAGTTAGGTATCTCAAGAATTTAAGGAGTGGGGCACCTGGGTGGCTCAGTCGTTAAGCGTCTGTCTTCGGCTCAGGTCATGATCCCAGGGTCCTGGGATCGAGCCCCGCATCGGGTTCCCTTCTCCGCGGGAAGCCTGCTTCTCCCTCTCCCACTCCCCTTGCTTGTGTTCCCTCTCTGGCTGTCTTTCTCTCTGTCAAATAAATAAAACCTTAAAAAAAAAAAAAAGAATTTAAGGAGTAAAAATCTTTAAGATGAGAAATTCAGAGATTTATATTTTGCTTATTTTCTCTTTTAGCATAAATGCCTCCCCCCCTTATATCACTCTCCTCCTGAATAAACCAATGTTAACAACCTAGTATGCTTTCTTCTCTATTTTTTTATACTCTTATAATCTTACATAAGGATAAAAAGAGTCATAAACATATATAAACATTCAGAGGAGTTTGGCATCGTTAGTTTAAACATGAAGATATGGACTCGATATTTTGCTTTTCTCATCCAGCAATACCTTGTGGGGAACCTGCTTACCCCTGATTCATTCGTTCATACATTCATATATTGTATTCCATCCTGTGAAAGGACCATATTTTATTCAGCTTTTCCCCTCTGAAGGGCATTGGTTTTTATTTCCAATTGTTGGCTACTAAAAAAGAATGCTGTAATAGCATCTTTGTATATAAATCCTCATGCACTGGGGCTTTTATTTCCATGGGATAGATTCCCAGGGAAAAGACTGCTGAATTGAAGGATATATACATTTTTCATTTTTAATAGATGTAGCCAGATTCCTTTCCAAAAAGACTAAAACAATTCACATTTCTGCCAAAAATAAGAAGACCCGTGTCTCTACCAGCAATAAATATTATCACTCATTAATTTTTGGCAGCTTGAAGGGGTTCAAATAATAATAAAGTATTGCTTTCTTTGTGTTTCCCTGGCTACTCATGAATCTGTACATTTCTTCAGAGTTTGTTACCATTTGCATTTGCTACCCTGTGAGTTTTCTGTTTATGTCTTTTGCTCATTTTTTAAAATTGGGTCATTTGTCTTTTTCTTGACAATCTGGGAGATTATATATCTTCAATATTGCATATCAACTTTTTGTCATCTGAATTACAAATTTTCAAATATATTGTTTGTCCTTTATATTTCAGATGGAATCCTTTGCCACAGAAAAGATTTTATTTTTACATATCCAAATATTTCTCTTCTTACAAAGCTTCTGGAATTTCAGTCTTTGTAAGAAGGTCTCCTTAGTTCTTTTTTAAAATTTTTTTTAAAGATTTTTTTAAAATTTATTTGAAAGAGAGGACAGAGAGAGTACAAGCAGGGAGGGGAGAGGCAGAGGGAGAAGCAGACTCCCCACTGAGTAGGGAGCCCGACAGGGGGCTGGATCCCAGGATCCCAAGATCATGACCTGAGCTGAAGGCAGATGCTTAACCAACTGAGCCACCCAGGTGCCCCTCCTTATTTCTAGATTGTACATGCCGTATCTTAGAATTTTTTAAAAGCAGTGTTACTATTTTGTTTTTAACATTTAAATATTTAATCCATCTGGTGTTACTTTTTGTAAAATGTGTAAGATAGACTAATTTTATTTTCTTTCAGATGGATAGCCAGTTGTACCAACATCATTTACTGGACATTCCATCCTCTTCCCAGTGAATTGAACTTCAATCTTTGTATATGACATTCTCATATTGACTGAAATTCATTTCTCTGAGTCTCTACTCTTCCAGTAGTCCATTTATTCCTATAACAATGCCATCTTGATATGATTACAGGTGCTCTGCAGAATATCTTGGTATCTGATAGGACATATCACCTCAGCATTATCAAACTCCTCTTAGTTGTAGTCAAATATTTGTTCTGCAGGAAGTTTAATATCATTTACCAATGGCTTATCCCCTGAACTTCCAAGCTTAACCTTAGCCCTAACTTCATCTGCCTTCCTGACATATTGGCTTGGGTATCCAATAGGTATCTCAAATTAATAAGTCCAAAACAAAATCCTGATTTTGTTTTCCAAAACTTATCTCCCTGCTATCTTTTTCATCTAGCTCTACCAAATATCCAGTTGACTACCTCTTTGCCCCACCTCCCACACCTTAATCTCGCAATTATAGACTCCTCCTTTTTTTTTTAAAGATTTTATTTTTATTTATTTATTCATGAGAGACAGACAGAGAGAGAGAGAGGCAGAGGGAGAAGCAGGCTCCCCGCTAAGCAGGGAGCCCGACACGGGACTCAATCCCAGGACCCTGGGATCATGACCTGAGCCGAAGGCAGACGCTTAACCATCTGAGCCACCCAGGCGTCCTATAGACTCCTCCTTTAAACCACATCTTGAATTTGTTTTGGAACCACTGCATGCAGCCACCAGCTTTCAGACTGAGCAGCTCCTGGGATGTCACACACACTTAATCTTTGTGAATGAGGCTCCCTATTATGTCACAGGTGGCCCCCCAGGTATGTTCATTTCTATTTTTGCTGCCACCACTTCTGTCCAAGCCAACAGGACCTCTCACATGAACTAAAACAAGAGCTTTGCCATTGGTCTTCTTGCTTCCATTCCTGACCTTCTAAGGTCCACTTATCAAAGGATAAGACAGCCAGGATGAGCTTTTAGAATCCCAAAACATATCCCATCATTCCCTAGATTAAAATCCTCCAATGGATTCCCATCAGAGTTTAAACTAAAATCTTGTTCTAGACCAGGAGGACCTACGATAGGGTCATTGCTTACCTCTCTAACTTTATATCCTAATATTCTCCCTCTTTTCAAATATACTCCATTCACAACTATACCTCAGGGCCTTTGCACTATCTGCTCTGCCCGCTGGATCACTCACTTAATATCATCATACTCTTGTACTCTTCCATGGTAGCATTTGTCACTACCTGATTTCTTCTGTTTCCTTCCTTCTTTGCTTATCATCTTCTCCCACCAGAAAATGAAGGTAAGCTCCATGAGAAGAGGGATTGTGATTGTCTTCATCACTGTATCCTAGGGCCTGGATCAGGGGAAGCCACATCATCTTAAAATTGTACCACTGAACTCTGTTCAGATTCCATTCTCAAGATTAAAGTTAAGTCTTGGAAAAGTCAGAAATAGGAGACTTGTGATTTTTTTTTTTCATAGGGAGGATGCGGAGAGGCAGAAGGAGAGAGAGAGAGAATCTTAAGCAGGCTCCACACTCAATGCAGAGCCTGACATAGGGCTCGATCTCACAACCCTGAGATCATGACCTAAGCCAAAATCAAGAGTCAGACGTTTAACCGACTGAACCACCCAGGTGCTCTGGGATTTGTGGGGTTTTTTTGTTTTTTTGTTTTTGTTTTTTTGCCTGTTTTATACTACATTATCTAATAGCAAGTAAAACAAAACACCACTGAGGATACTTGACTGGTGGACATAGGATTCTGCTTGTGTTTTCAAGGCTAATGGCAAGTCACAGAGACCCGATGTAAGTGGACAAGTTAAAACAGAATTTATTGGCTTTTAGGACTGAGAAGTTCAGGATGATCTTGGTTTTAAGCTCTGTGAAATCTCGGTGCTAAAGTGAAGTCTTACAGAAGCCATGTAGTGCTTAATAAGTATTTGTTGAATGAATGAATAACACCTACCTCACTGGATTGCTGTGAAGATTAGAAGCGATAATACATACAAAGCCTTGGGCTCCTCGCCTGAAACTAGTAAGCACTCATCAGGAGTACATAGTATTATTTTTTATTAATATCATCATCATTAAAGACTTCATTTTCAATACAACAGATGCATTCATGATTACTCTCGTGCTATGGGGAAAAGGAAGAGTTTGCACTTTGCACAGTCATTGGGAATGATTCAGACTATCTGGGAGCTCCGACAGACGGGAATCATGTTGCAAGGCTTCCCAGCAGAGACAGAGAAGTAGACTAACCCTGCAGGGCTTCTCTGGTCCACATGGGAATTCAGCATTGAGTGCTCTTGAAAATACATGTTGACTTTAAATATCTGAATCAAATATGCAGTTTTTTACAGGCTGTCATAAATGGAACAAACATCAGAAGGTGCTCCAAGTTCTTCTCTCCTAAATACTATATACATGTAGTATTTTTCTTCATGATTTTAAACTCTGTAAACTTGGCCAATATCGGTTAGAAATGTAGACTTGAAGAAAAAAAAAATATACGGTTGCCTTCTATCTTCTTAAGTACCTGAGTCACTCCTTGATAAAGGGAAAATAAATGGAAGTCCACCCACTCCCTTTTTAATGTCACGGTGGTGGATTAAACATGGCCAGGAATTTGGGGAAGCACCTTCTTCAAGAGATGAGACGTAAATTCCCTTCTCTTACAGCCAGGCAAGCTGTGTATGTGGCTGTTTGAACTGATGATGGATTGTAGTAGAAATGACACTGTATCATTTTGCAAGCCCAGGCCATAAGAGACTAGCAAATTCTATTTCCCATCTCTTGAATCACATTCCCTAAGCTGCCTCATAAAAATCTGGAGAGATCACCTGGAGAGACCCTGAGACTCCATGGCTGAGCTCCTCCCTCCAGCCAAGGTGCTAGGGATAGGAGTCAAGCTGTCTAGGCTCTCAGCCCAGCCCAGCTGGATACCACTATGTGACTCCTGTCCACACCACATTAGAGCAAAAGAGCCACTAGCCAAGCACGCCCTAACTGCTGGCCCACAGATCTTGATATAAAATAAAAAGGTGGTTGTTTCAAGTGATTAAGTTTTGAGGTAGTTTACTCAGCAGCCATAGGTAACCTGAGCCCTCTGGCAATATTTATATAGTGCAACAGTTAGTCATCTGATAAATCAGGTTACTTCTGAGCTGATACATGGCCAGGAGAGCACAGCAAAACTAGCCACGGGAAGCTCCTTGAAGCAGGCTGGACATCACAAAGAGAGTGGTTTGGTGGCCAGGAAAAGCTAAATGACAAGAGGTTCCACTTTGTGGAGAGTTTGTCTCTTTCTTCTGAGTACGTAGCATCTGCAGGAACTGTTGTGTTAGTGAGGGTGTGGAGGACCCAGCACACACAAGCAATCCAAAGACATTTGATGCTCATACTCATACACCAACATTTTGAACACCTGCTATGTATGAAGCACTGGAATAATGACAACTGGGAGAAGCAAGACTTACCCTTATGGAGCTCATAATCTACCAGAAAAATATTCAGAATTATTTGATAATGATATTGGAGGGCGGAGCTGCAGTGGGAAGGAAAGGCTACATCATCCCAAAATGGTACTCCTGAACTCTGTCCAAATCCCATTTCCACAATGAAGTTAAGTCTTCAAAACATCAGCACATTGCAGGGCTCATATGTAAATATAGACCTATATATATAAGGTTTGTGATTTGATATTTGTTTGTCTTGTACTACATTATAGAATACCAAGGAAAACAAAATACCCTGAGGACCCTTGATTTGTGGAGATAAGACCCTGCCTGGGTCCACCAGGACCTGGTGATTGCGAGCAACAGAGGGCTGGTATGAGCTGACAAGGTAAAAATGGAACTGACCAGCACTTATGACTCAGAAGTTTAGGGATTGTCTTGATTTTAGGCTCTGCTGAATCCAGATTCTCAAATGTCATAAGGAAGCCATCTCCCTCCATGGTTTCGGCTAGATTTTCCTCTGCATTCTACTCTCAGGTAGGCCTCTCTCAGCATGGTGGCAAGATGACTGCTAGAAACCCCATGCTTATCCACATTTACTGGCAACCCCGGTAGAAAGAGAACTCCCCCTTCTTGATATTCCAGCAAAAATTCCAAGGTTGAGTGTGATTAACTGAGCTTGAATTAGTTGTTCCTCCCTGAACTGATTCAATATGCCTCAGGAAAAAGAACACTCTCTTTGACCAGGTCAAGATCATGTATCTGCCTTTCAAGGGTGAAGTTAGTAACATATTTTATTTAACCCATCATATTCAAAATATTATCATTTGTTCAATATTAAAATTACTAATGAATTTTCTATTCATATTAAACTAGGGTTTGCAGTATGTATTTTATGCTTACAGCTATCTCCATTTGGACCAGCCACATTTCAAGTGTTGTTCAAGTATTGGACTGGGCAATTCTAAAGATTTATATTTTTATTTACTAAAAATTTTATTTATTTATTTTGAGAGAGAACAAGAGCATGAGCAGAGGGGTAGGGGTAGAGGGAGAAGCAGACTCCCCACTGAGCTGGGAACCCAACACAGGGCTCGATCCCAGGACCCCAGGATCATGACCTGAGCTGAAGACAGACACTTAACACACTGAGCCACCCAGGCACTCCAATTCTAAAGATTTATTGTGATGTAAAAGGAATGGAATAGAATAGAATAGAATAGAATAGAATAGAATAGAATAGAATAGAATAGAATAGACAACAAGGCAACCTGGAACAAGTAAGGGAAGAAAATCTGTGTTCCTGAGGTTCTGCAGACCAGTGGAAAACTATCTGAAAGTTGGTGTGTCTTCTCAGGAGAGGTACAGTGTGAGGCAATGGAGCAGGAATGGCCTTGAGGCAGGGCTGTGGGAACCTAGTAGGGGACACCAGGATGGAACACAGACTTCCAATCAGAGAAAGGAACCTGGGCATCTCAGCGAATGCCACAGAGATGAGACACCTTGGCCCAGAACCGGTTGAGAAAAAGACACCAGGACGGAAGCAGGCTTGGACAAATGACAACCTCAGACCAGACCACGCTTTGACCACCACCCTGTTCCTTCCTTTGGCACTTAGGGGAAATGAAAGACGGGTGACCATGAATTGACTGAGAAAGATCTGATTTGACTGAGCTTCCCTTGCACTGACCGGTTTGTGGAGGGAGTCTCAAGAAAGAAATGAAGTTTAGATATAAAAAACAAAGCTATATACCTCGCATATCTGAGATCATTGGCCTGAAAATATGAGTCCCAAAGAAGTCTCAAACAACAAAGGATCACCCAGCCCCAAATGCCCCAAATGCCAGTATCGACTACACTCGTGGTGAATGTTGAGTAATGTAAGGAATTGTCAAATAGATATGTCATACACCCGAAACTAATATAATATTGTATTAGTCCACTATACCTCCATAATAATATTAATATTAATAATAATAAAATGTCAATAGTGCCAAGGCTGAGTAACCCTGGATTAGGCCAGTTTAAGATTCTTGAGAAGCATGAAGAGAGAGGAAAAGCAAGTTCTTTTGTTCTGTGTTGGGGGTAAACCTGTCCTAAAAGAGAAGGCAGGCCTGGAGCTGCACATAATGTAGTTTTTGTAACATGGACATAACTGAATCGTGTGTCAGGGTAGCAAGTGTGAGCAATAGGGTGAGCCAGGCCCAGAGGCTGAGGCCCCAAAATGTCTTCCATTTTCCTTCTCCTCTCCCCCTCTTCTTTCTTCTCTCCCCCAACAGTCCCCTCAGAGGAAGTCTCCCCCTGGCTAAGGTGGGGCTGAGGCAGATAAAGTGAGGCAGCAGACGGCTGCAGAACCTTCTCATCCCTGTGTCCCCCTGGCTTAGGCAGAGGCAGAGGCCTGCTCTCCCGGGCCCCAGATGCTCTGGTGTCATTGCCACACCGCAGCTGGCCCCCCGGGGGCAGCTCTGGAGAATATGAAGCCAGGCTGGGCAGTCTTCTCACTCTGAGCCTTTGCTCACGCTTTATTCTCCTCTAGAACAAAGCCTCTCCAGCGTAAGAATCACCTGGAGAGCCAGGTAAAGCACAGATTCCTGGGCTAGCTTCCAGCGTTGGAATCAGCCAGTCTGGGGTCCAACAGTGTCCAATATGTCCCAGTGTGCCTGGGATTTTCCATTTTAGCACTGGAAGCCCTGCATCCCTGGCAAACCCGGATGGTTGGTCACCCTAGGTAGGGCCCAAGATTTTGCATTTCTACCGGTCTCCCAAGTGATGCTAATGCCGCCTTCAGGGGACCCCACTCTGGACTGCCATGTGCATCCAGCGCACAGGCCTGCGAATCTTCCGTGGGCTCCCAGGCCTAGAGCAAATGAAACCAGCTTCAGAAGGGGTTACCTATAGTGCCTTCTCTTGCCCCACCCCCGACCCTCCAACCCTGAGGCAAGCATGGTCACACCTCCACCGTAAGGTGATAGGATGTACTTGGGGTTTTTTTCCTGCTGACATACTTCAAGTTTCCCATAGGGCAGGAATCATATTTTCATAGCCTACCTATTGCCATGGGAATAAATCCATGGGGCTACCAAACATATGGAAGATAATAAATTGATTTGTTGAATGGACACAGCTAAACATTTATTGAGTGCTTAGCAGGTGCCAGGGATGGTGCTAACTATTTTATAGAGTTTGATTCATGTCATCCTGTGTGGTGGCCGCTATTCCCCCCCATTCTACAGTCGAGGAAAGAAAGGTTCAGAAAATTCACCCGACATGTTCACAGAACCAGAAAAAGATAGAGCTGGAATCTGAACTCCACTGTGATATCAGAGCCCATCCTCTTACCCATTACGCTCTGCTACCTACAATGAACCAATAAATACATACGTATTTGTATATCAGGTGGAGGAATCATTACTATTTATTTAGAATACATTTCACTTTTTTATTGGAGTCCATGTGCCTGAGCTGTTTGTGTGTTCAAAATAGATTCACATTGTCTTTCTGGGAATGACGCTGGGCTGTTTAATTTTAACTTCGAATCTGCACTGAACACTGATTCACCATTGTTTGCCGTGATTTTTCAGTCCAAGAAAGAATGGGAGATATTCTGAGTGAAAGACATGTTTGTTCAGCACCCGTCCACCATTCTATGAAAATCCAGTGCCATCCATGTGGGTTACAAGGGACTGATACTTCTTCTGGGTCCATGGAGGAGTACAGGACCGAGGACTGTTGCATCGGAGCACTCCATCTCCTTATACCCACAGAGATTAGGGTAGAGGTAGGCACATGACACAAACCTGGACACTGAGAACACTCCATCCTTTAACTAGAGACTGAAACCAAATCATTCCTGAAACTTCTCTAAGCCATCTGAAAGTCTGTGTTCCCATTCCTCTGAGATAACGAGTTGGAAAATGTGAAATAACCTTGGGGATTCTGGTAGCCATCTTTGCAAAGATATGGAACATCTTTACATGAGTATAACACCAATATAGATAGAATATGAGCCACGAGATGAAGAAGAAGAGAGTTCTCCTCCCATGACTAGAACCCCTCAATCCAGATTCCCAGGTACTTGAGCCACTAAATTTCCTTGTTTGTTTAAGCTAGTGTAGATTGGGTTTCCATCACTTGCAACCAAAAGAATCATGGCTAAAGTACCTGACCCATGAGAAATGAAGAGACAGGTGTTAGCGGGTGGGAAAAACCAAATACCTTGGTTTCCAATAATGATTTTTTTACAATACCCTAATATTTTGACACCTACCTTACTACCTTATGTAAGAAAGACTCCTGGTAAATGGCCATCAGACTCTTCCTACTGTTGTCATAAGAAAAAGCTGAACATGGACCAGAGAGTAGTAGTCAATATAAATGAGCAAATAGGTCTTTTTAGAGTTGGCATGGGAAAGGTGATTTGGTTTGACTATTTGCCTAACTTTCCTATCTGACTGTGTCTTTAGTTACTAATTAAGGATCTGTGGTCAGATAGGTTTGTAAAAAATGCATTCCTTAGTTAACTTTTTACATGCAGCGAATTTATAAAATTTTCCGAATATGTAGAAGCATATTTATCTGTTAAACTTTTTCTGCACCAGTTCTTAAAACAAATTTTCTCTCATGTCGTCAGTTGATTATTAAAAGCCAACTTCTCAGAAAGCACTGTACATATATCAAGACTATGTAGTTGAATCTGAAGAAATAAAAGAAATAAGGGTATTGCTAATAAGGCTAGTCATTCCAGCACTAGCATAGTCGAATTCAGAGAACAAAAGAATCCTGGTAAATGATTATATAATCAAACTAAAAGCCTTCTCTGCAATCTGAGTGTGTTTTGTTTCTGTTTGGATGGTTATTTAAGAGTGACATGGTTTCCCCCTGGCCACTGTTTTTATTTTCTTTGGATTTTTACTCATTGTGTGTGCCATGCACTGCCTAGGACCCTGAAGTTGCTAGATGCCTTACAAGGAACTGGTTCCAAAGGACCTGCTTGTCCGACAGGTTTAGTGACCCCACCGTGCGTGTAAGTAGCTGAACCGGCCAAGCCCAGGCTCCTCAGTGGTATGCAACCAAGCCCAGGGTTATTTCTGGTTATTTCATCCTGAATTTTGCTACCAGACTCTTTTCCAAACTCCCCTGGCAAAGGCTGTCAGTCAATTTATGCCCTCTTTCCTTCTTCCACAAATGTTTATTGGGGTCTGTGGCTGGGGGACTAAAAATGAATAGGACTCTGTTTCTTTCTTGATGGAATTTCTAGTCCTTTCAGGGAGACAGGTCTATCAGTGCATTTATAGCATACCCGGAATGTGTACCGTGGGCTCTGAGATCATGGAGGAGGGGAGCTCTTTGAGATAGATAATATTTTCTCTCTTATGTATATTTTCTTGATGAGTATGCTAGTGTGCAACCCCCTTCCTTGGAAATGACCCTTTCTCAGAAAACTTCTAAATAAAAGAAAAAATCAATTCCTAGCTCTCTGTGCTGTATAACTATAATACAACTAACATTTTCCTTACTTCTTTATTTGGAAATTTTTCACATGTCCAGAAAATTTGCAAGAACAATACAGTGAATGCCTAGTAACTCTTTACCTGGATTCTCCGTTAACATTTCCCCCACATTGGTTTTACCTTCTCTCTTAGTCCCTCAAAATATCTGTTTGCTGAACTATTTGAAAGTTGTAGACATTAGAGCACTTCTGTCCTAAATAATTCAACAAATTTTGCCTAAGAATAAGGACATTCTCTTACAACATCCCGATATGATGATCACATCTGAGAAATTTAACAATTCCGTAGTATAATGTACACTCCACATTCAGATCTACCCCGTTGTCCCAAAAATACCTTTTATAGCTGTTTATTTTTTAAAAATCCAGTATATCATTGAGGTTTTTATCTTCTTAGTCTCTAATCTAGAACAGTCCTTGCCTTTTGTTATTTTTCATGCTTTTGAGTGTTGGACAGGTACAGTCCACTTGTAGAAGATCCCAGAGATTCAATTTATTTGATGGCCTCTTCCTTACTTGATTCCAGTTTAAAAATATTGGCAAAAGGGGGCACCTGACTGGCTCAATGGGTAGAGCATGTGGCTCTTGATCTTGGGGTCATGAGTTCAAGCCTCACATTGGGTGTAAAGATTAAATTAAAATATTGGCAAGAAAACCATGGGTCATTTGAATAGTTCTTTTTTTAAAAAAAAAGATTTATTTATTTGAGGGAGACAAAGACAGAGAGAGCGGGTGGGGTGGGCAGAGGGAGAGGGAGAGAGGGTCTCAAGCAGACTCCTCACTGAGTGCAGAACCCCACAGAGCCCGTTGCGGGGAACAGTCTCAGGACCCTGAGATCACAACCTGGGCCAAAACCAAGAGTCAGATACGCAACCAGCTGTGCCACCCAGGCGCCCCTCCTTTGAGTAGTTCTTTATCATATTAGTAGGCATATAGTGGAAATATGATTTAAATTTTAAACTCATACATTACCATAAATCCAAAACAAGAAAATCATTGATTTCTTTTTTCTAAAGATTTTATTTTTAAGTAATCTCTACACCCAACATGGGGCTCAAACTCACAACCCTGAGATCAAGGGTCACACGTTCTACACACTGAGTCAGGCAGGCGCCCTGAAATCAGTTGATTTCTAATTGATGGGAAGATCCACTGATTGAAGACCTTACTATTCAAAGTATGGTCAGCAGACCTTCTAAAAAATTCAAAATACCAGACCCCTCTGCAGATTTGTTGAATCACAATCTGTATTTTAACAATACTCCCAGGTGATTCATGTGCACCTTAAGTTTTGGGAAGTACGTATTCAAAATACTGACTAGAGGACAGGCTTCTGTCATACTGGGCTTTCCAAATCACAGGGCTATTTGTGCATGACACTCTTGGGACATAATATCCATCTCCTCTCTTTCATGACCAACAGGGACATTTTTTTACCTGGCTAAAAACTGCATTTTCAATCTCTCTTGAAGTTAGAAGTTGGCATATAACACAGCTCTGGCCAAGAAGACGGAAAAGAAAGTCACGAGGTGGGGTGGGCGGAGATTTCAGAAAAGGGCACGGATTCATCCTGCGCACATATTTTGCCCTTTCCCTTTTCCTTCCCAATACGTGAATACGATGGTGGAGGGGGAGATGCTGTTTGTGACAATGAGGCATCAAACCACATGTGGAGGGGGGCGGCATGGGAAGAGCCCCAGAGAGCTCTGAACTGCCCACCTCCACACCTCTTCTACGCAGGTCAAACGAAGCCTCTGGTTTAAATCGCTGCTTCACTGAGTTTCCTATGATTTGTAGTCAAACTCGGTCCCTGATACACACTATTCAAAGGATCTCGTGACAGAGATTTGGGGGGAACCGCTGGTATAGAGCCCCACATAGAGAGGGAGGTAGACGCTTTCTTGGTTTTTTGTATTGTTTATGATTTTGTCCATTAAGAGAGAGTGAAATGTGAAATGTATTCCCTTCCCACTTATGAACAGGGATGGCTGGACCTCCTCCAGAGGATTGTCAGAAGGGAGACAGATTCCTGCTGTAAGAGCATTTTCATTTAAATTCTTGGAAGGGCAGAAGGCAGTAATGCACACATTATACTGCATATGAAGACTATCTCCTATTAATGAAAAAGGTGAACAAAGACTCGCCCTATTTTGCAAATGTTTTTTTCTCCTCACATGACAGCAATTCCAGTGTCCTTTGGTAGCTCACTAGCTCTGTTAATTTCTTTAGACTTCACCAACAAAGGAAAATGTGCGTGCACGTATGTGTGTGTGCACATTATGGCACATAGATTTCCAAATTATTATGCATCTTGTTCTAAAAACAATTTGAGATACTTCTTACATCTCAGCTTTCCTCACATTCAGGACTCACTTTTGGACAGAAGAATTTTTAATCTCCAGTACTTGGTTTTTTCTCAGCTAGATATAATTTATTCTTGCTCAGATGTAATGACTTCTCATTCACCTTTGAAACCCCTTGCCCACTCCATCATCTATTGGTAAGTGCCTCATCCTCAGTAGATGAGATAAATATTTATTGAATAAATCTATCTGTTAAATATTTATTAAACACTCTTTGCATACTGCACCTGGCCACAGGGGTTGGCAAACTTTTCTGGAAAGGGCCAAACAGTAACTATTCTGGGTGTTATGAGCCAAAAGGCAAAAATGAGTGTATTATGTAGACCCTTATATAACCATGAAAAATGCAACCATTTAAAAATGTTAACAAGTACCCTTACCTCACACCATATGCAAAAGTGAAGTCAAAATCAATCAAAGACTTAAACGTAACAGCTAAAACCATGAAACTTTTGGAAGAAAACCTGGAAGTACCTCTTCATGACCTTGGATTAGGTGATGGCCTCTTACATATAACACCAAAAGCAAGTGCAACAAAAGAAAAAATAAGTAAGTTGGGGGGAGAAAAGGAAAGGAAAAAAAATAGATAAATTGGATTTCACCAAACTGAAAACTTTAATGCATCGAAGGAAACTATTAAGAAAGTAAAAAGGAAACCTACAGAATGGAAGAAAATATTTGTACATCCTGTATCTGATAAGGGTTTAATAACTAGAATAAAGACCTCCCACAAGTCAACAACAAAAAGACAGCCCAATTAGAGTTTTGAAATGGGCAAAGGCCTTGATTAGACATTTCTCTAAAGATACACACATGGCCAATAAGCACCTGAAAAGATGTTCAACATCACTCGTCATCAGGGAAATGCAAATCAAAACCGCCCTATCACTTCACATCTACAAGGAGAGGTGTAATTTTTTTTTTTTTAAAGGAAAATAAGTTTTGGTGAGGCTATGGAGAAATTAGAACCCTCATGCATTGCTGGCAGTGAGTGGCAGTGAGCACTGTTCAGAGTACTTGCAGGTTCAATGTCTCCTTTGATTCTTCCTGCACCTGACATTGGTGGCAGAGTGAGCACTGGAACCAGATCTCCTGCATCCCTCCCGGGCGCCCTTTTGTCGCAGCACACAGCCTCATGGAAACAGCTGCCCCCTGCAACCACAGGCTCTGCTGTAGGAACAAATATGTCAGGCCTGGGCCAAAGTCAAGGACATTCTCAACGCTGGAAGGAGTTTCTTCATGATGCAGCCAAATGCTGAGGCCTGCATCCAGAGAAAATAAATGAACAAGGAAAGGCTGTTATGCATTAATGTGATCAAACTGCATGATTTATTTGCTTAATGGTTGCTGCAAAAAAATATGGCATTTAACCATTCCGTTCTTCTCAAATTTGGGTCGATCCTTTTAAATTCAACCAGTGAGATAATCTAACAAGAGAATCCTTTTGATTTCCATTTGCTACAATTCATGTAAAAATAAATCAGGAACAAGCCATGACACCAGTCACAAAAGACCACATACTGTATGATTCTATTTGTAGGAAAGGCCCAGAATAGGCAAATCCAGAGAGACAAAGTAGCTCAGTGCTTGCCAGGGGCTGGAGAGAGGGAGAATGGGAGTGACAACTAATAGGTACAGGTTTCTTTCGGAGGTTATAAAATGTTCTAAAATGAGATTATGGTAATGATTGCACAACTATGGAAGTATATTAAAAACCCACTGAATTGTGTATTTAAAACAATGGATTTTATGCCTTGTAAATTATATCTCAATAAAGCTGCTAAAAAGTCTCATAAGAACCATTACAGTTCTGTCTCATAACTGTAACTTCTGTACAGTTAATGGAAAACACAAATAACTTATTTAATATCGACAATGTGTCCGTCACTATGCTATTTAATTATCCCAACAGTGCTATTAGCTAAGCATTACTATGATCCTACAGTAGAGATAAAGAAACCAAGGCTTCAAGAAACAATGTCATAGGACACCTGGGGGGCTCAGTTGGTTAAGCAGCCCACTCTTGGTTTCAGCTCAGGTCATGATCTCAGGGTCATGAGATCGAGCCCCCCCCATCGGGCTCCACACTTGGGGCAGGGTCTGTTTGAGATTCTCTCTCCCTCTGCCCTTCCCCACCCTGATCTCTTTCTCTCTCAAATAAATAAATAAATCTTTTAAAAAAAGAGACAATGTCATTTTTCAGTGTTACCTAGCTACCTAGGGGGCTGCATAGCTGGGAATCAAAAATTAAGCTGATTGCAAAGCTCTGGGCTTTACACTTTACACTTTATTCTTTGCTTATTTGTTTTGTTGTTGTTGTTATGGCACATAGGGTAAAGACTGTCTACTAAAAACACGCAGACACTTCCTGATTTCTGAAATACCTGAAACACATCTTGACGAAGCAGTTATTCATCGCGTCTCCTTTAATTCCTATATCAAAGGCTCTCTTTGTGGGTGGCAAGATGGCTGGATCATTTCATTAGAGACTAAGAGGGATGAAATGACACAACCTCCCCTGCATCCACCAGTTTTTTTAAAACATCGAGCTCAGTTGTCTAGGGTTGTTATCAGAAAGCCCACCTGTGGCCTTATGGGTCTGTCTGCACTCAGCTCTGGGCAGCGGGTTTGGATAACATTGTGTTCTCAAGGTCTTTTTGAGCTCGACACTTTGTCCAGCCTCTGCTTAGACTGAAAACCCTCAAGATTTCCCTGTGTTTCCAAGATTAGCTGCTTTGGAAATCACTAGAGAGTTTTTCCTACAGTGAACATTTAAGTGTGCTGGTTCTCTTTTTCTTTCTGCAAAATACAACTTGGATTTACAGAATGTAAGAGGTTCTACTCTGTGGAATGTAAAGTCTGTCTTAAATCTCCCCATATTTGGCAATGCAGTGTTCTCTCTCTCTCTCTCTCTTTCTTCCTCTTTCTCTCCAGCAGATTTCCAACTGTACTTCATAGATGGATCTCAGCTGGTCCTTTTCCCCTGTTTTATAAACTTGAGAATGGTTATTTGGACTACGTTTCAAACCATTCTTCCTTGAACTTCAACCACCAAACACTGCTAAATGCACCAGAAACTCTAACTGCAATTCTTTGCCAGAGTTTAGAAATACCACTCTACACTTTTCAGCACCAGCATTTCCACTCCCCTGTCTATAGATTTTCAGACATTTAAAAGATCCGTTCTTCTTGTCTATGCCTTGGATCTCTTTCACTGCCTCTTTGCTGGCCAGTAAACCAGATTGCCCTCTCACTGAGAGAGGGAGAACGAGAGAGCGGTGAGCTAGGGGAACCCGGAAACTCAGAAGCTTGTTTATTTTTTAAGATTTATTTATTTACTTGAGAGAGAGAGTGCGCACATGGCGGGGGGTGGGGTAGGGGGCGCAGAGGGAGAGAGAAAATCTAAAGCAGACTCCCTGCCGAGCGTGGGGCCTGACCTGGGGCTCCATCTCAGGACTCTGAGATCACGATCTGAGCAGAAATCAAGAGTTGGTGGCTTAACCCACTGAGTTACCCAGGTGCCCCTCAGGAGCTTGTTTAAAAAAGAAAGTTCACACTAGTGACCGGGTCTCAAGAGAGACTCAGCTGGTGTCCACCAAAGGGGAAGCCGGGTTTTTTTTCTTAAAGATTTAAATTATTTACTTGAGAGAGAGAGGGAGAGCACAAAGGGAGAGTGAGAGGGAGAAGCAGACTGCCCCCGATCAAAGAGCCGGATGTGGGGCTTGATCCCAGGCCCCTGAGACCGTGACCTGAGCCAAAGGCAGACGCTTAACCAACTGAGCCACCCAGGCACCCAAGGGAGAAGCTTTTTAAGTGCAAGCCATCCAGTAGCTTCTGAATAAAGAATCCTTATTCCAGCACTAGCTGTTAAGCCAAAGATGTGAGGAGTGGCGTGTGTTGGGGGGGTGTAGTTGGGGGCTAAGAATAGTTTGATATATTTGTCACTGTTGAATAGGAGCGCCTCCCTCGACTATTGACAATCACCATTTATTATGCCAAATGAATTTTTCCATAGAGACAATTCATGCTTCTACTTGCTATCCCTTATTCCCTTGTATGTTTCCGTGTGAGCATGACTTCTTGAAAACAGGGCGAGAGATTTAATGCTGTTTATCCCCTGGGATTACGTTTTGATGTGTTAAATGAAGGCTGTTTTTGATGTATATAAACAGGTAGAAGAGCACAGACCCCTCTTACTTCAGGGAGTGAAAGTCATTTGCAAACTGACAGTGGAGAGATCCTAAGAACAGAGTGTTTCAAACAGACTTCCCACACAATTGCTATGCCATATATCTTCTCCTGGCACTGAGTAAACATTTTAAATTGCCGGTTGTTCACTGAGGTTGACAATAAATTCGAGCAGGAATATATTTAATATCCCTATAGAATTTTAGGTAAATTTTGCTTCTCTGCTCTTCCTACAAAGCCAAGCAAAGTCGGTATTTTATTTTATTTTATTTTTTTTTTTTTAAAGATTTTATTTATTTATTTGATAGAGAGGGAGAGAGCAAGAGCAGGAACACAAGCAGAGGAGAGTGGGAGAGGGAGAGGGAGAAGGCTTCCCGCCGAGCAAGGAGCCCGATGCGGGGCTTGATCCCAGGACCCCGGGATCATGACCTGAGCCGAAGGCAGACACTTAACGACTGAGCCACCCAGGCACCCCGCAAAGTCAGTATTTTAATGTTATTTCCTTTCCTATCATAGAAACCAAAGTAATTGTCAAATAAAAGAGATCAGGAGAGAAATCTAGGTAAGTAATGGAATTGGAAAAAAAAAAAAAAAGCAGAGCACTTTTATTTTAGAGATGAGGAAACTGAAGCCAAGAGAAGTAAAGTGACTTGACCAAGGTCACACAGACCAAACACGCCCAAGGAGGGGGCGTCAGATTCATTTGACTGGGTAACTGATCACCAGATTCTCATATGGAGGTAATTTGGTCTTTCATACCATCTGAAGCAGATCAACACTCAAACCAACGGATGCTTGTGTCCGTGTAGGGCCTCAGATAATTAAGAGAGGAAAATGTGTTAAATGTTCACAGTAAGACGGGGAGAAGTGAGGAAGAAGGCCTGGTAATAGAAGGAATAGGGAGCAAGCCAGATAGACGCCAGCAAGGTCTCCTGGATCCCACATCACATATCAGCCATCACTCAAAGGATGGGATGATAGAAAATGTCAAAAAAAAGAAGCCTTCATGTCAATGGCTTTCAACCCTGGCTGCCCTTTAGAATCAATTTAATTGATTGATTTAAAACTAAACCAATTTAATTAGTGTTTTCAACGTGGTCCCAATTATCTGCGAATTTGAGATCTCCTGTTCTAGATAAATCTAGCCAAGCCCATTAAACAAAATGACAGAACTAGCTGAGCCCCAAATCCTTGAGGCAGACACTGCTTTCCTTTCTAAAGTGCCTCAGTCCTGCTATCAAAAACAAGGCATTATCCCCTTACACTGTTGATGTTCTTTCTTAGGAGTATAGACATCTGTTGGATGTGTGCTGAGTTTGAGCCACCCAAGTATTGACCACCTTTATTTTTGTTCCAATTAACTACTGCTATATAAGAAACCACCCCCAAACTTACTGGTTTAAAACAGCAAGGACTAGGGGCACCTGGGTGGCTCAGTTGGTTAAGCGACTGCCTTCAGCTCAGGTCATGATCCCGGGGTCCTGGGATCGAGTCCCACATCGGGCTCCCAGCTCAGCGGGGAGCCTGCTTCTCCCTCTGACCCTCTCCTCTCTCATGCTGTTTCTCTCTCGCTCGCTCTCTAATAAATAAATAAAATCTTTAAAAAAAAAACAGCAAGGACTATTATTTCTCAAAATTCTTTGGGGTTGGTTGGGTTCCCTCACACAATTACATTCAGCCCGAGGATTAGAGGGACTGACAGACATAAGACAGCCTCACATCTACAGCTGGTGTTGGCTGGGGCACTTTGGCTCCTCATGTGGCCGTCCAGGTCAGCATTCTGAGAGAATAAACATGGAACGACAAGGTCTCTTAAGGACCAGCCCTGGAAATCACATCACTTCACCTGCACTTTATTATTTTTTTAAAGATTTTGGTTATTTATTTTTTAAGTAAACTCAACACCCAACATAGGGCTCGAACTCACAACCCCAAGATCAAGAGTTGCATCCTCTACCAACTAAGCCAGCCAGGCGCCCCACTTCTGCATTTTTATGGTCAAGCAAGTATGGTGGCTGAGAGAATGTATCTCACAGACCTCCCACTACAAGCAATGTAACTGACTGAGGGCCACAGCTAATGTGCTTTGCAATCCATTGCTGAGTATGCTTAGAGGCCACCGGCTGAATATTAAGTCAGGCCTGTTCCTGGAAGACAGGAGACTCTCTTTTTGGCCAACTTTGCCTTGAACATTCCCCAAAGGCTTGCCTGAAGCTTCCTTAACCACTTCTACCCAATCTTCTCTCCCCTTTCTCCTTCACTCAGGATCGGACTTGCATCAACTTGCATTCTCTCCCTCTCCCTAATTTCTTTCACAAAGGCGCTTTTGCTTCCCCTAAAAAGGTCCTTGTACGTTTAGTTTTGCCATGTCTTTTTCTCCTCAGAGGACCTTGATTAACCCAGCAACTTCAATAGCAGCTCAGACTCAAGGGGAGGGGGGAATAGAGTCCACCCCTGGATGGGAGAAGCTGCAAAGTCACAGCTGAGGAGCATGAGAGGAGATGTCCCCACCGTGTTTGAAGAACAATCTATCATGATCTCCCGGTGAGGAATGCCTGCTCCCTCCCTCTCTGCACAGGGGCTTTGGGTGGAGTTGGTTTTACTCCCAGCACCAATGTGGTCATGTGGTACCAATGAGATGGTAATAGGAGGTGAGGCCTTTGGGAGGTAATTAGGTTCAAGTGAAGTCATGAGCATGGAGCCCCCATGATAGGATTTGTGTCTTTATAAGGAAAGAAACTAGAGCTCCCTCTCCACAGGGTAAAGAGAGTGAGAAGCTAGCTGTCTCCAAACTAGTAAACAAGCTCTCACCAGACACCAGGAGTCAAATCTACCAGCACCTTGATCTTGGTCTTCCAAGCCTCCAGAACCGTGAGAAATAAGTTTTTGTTATGTAATCCCCCCGGTCCATGGCATTTTTGCTACTTTGCCTGAGCTGATGGTAACGGAACGTAAAATCTCCCTATTTGTATTTTGATTACATGTTGAGATATTTTGGATATATTGGCTTAGAAAAAGTACAGTTATAAATTAACTTCACTTAGTTTATTTTGCTAACTGGAAAATACAAGGGCTCACAGTTGTGACTTGCTTGGTATTTCTACTGGTTAGCACAGTCTTTAAATATCAAAAGTTTCTAAGAAATTAAATCACTATTTTCAAGCAAATATTTGTTTTGAAGTAATTGTAGGTTCACATGCAGTTTAAGATTTAAAACAAAGCGCTATCTTGTACCGTTTACTCGGTTTTCCTCAGCGATAACTTCTTATAAATTTGTAGCATAATATTACAATCGGGATGTTGACAACGATATGGTGAAGATACAAAACATTCACGTCACCACAAAGATCCCTTGGGTGGTTTTTCTATAACCGCCCCCACTACCCTGCACCCTCATTGCTTGGTAATCCCTGGCAACCACAATACCATTCACTTCTATAAATTAGTCATTTCAAGAACATTATATAAATAGACTCGTACTGTATTATAACTTTTCGGGGTTGTCTTTTTTCACTTAGCATAATTCCCCATGGTTCATCCAGCTTATTGGGGGTATCAAGAAGTGTGTCCCTTTTTTTGCTGAGTCGCTGTTGGGTGCCTGTCTCAGCCTGTCTACAGTAACAGTATTCTATCGGCTAGAAACACCTGGGGGCACTCACCTGGGCCCTGGTGAGCTTCCCATAGACCTTTCCACTTTACAAACCAAACTTAGGACTGGACTGACCCTTATGGCTGCTCTTGTAATTACAATACCCCCTTTAGCAATAACCATTAAGACACTTCAAAGAGAAAGAGTATATTACTTACAAGCCCTAGCACATACAAGGCCCACCAGGGTGGACACCACGAAGTTGCAGGGAGAGAAAGTATGCGTGAGCCTGGAGCTTTGCATTTATTGAGGTCCAGGGTAGGGAACTAAGGTTTGACCAGTTCACTCTTTATTGGGGAATGTAAAATATTAAGAGTGGCAATTTGAAGTATGTGAAGAGAAAAATCAAGTGGACCAAATGATCCGTTATGGAAATCAACCAAGATCTCGAAAACAAAGGACACTCCGTGGGGGAAAGTAGCCCGGTTTTATAACTGGCTCAGCCACTAGTAATGTGTTGATTCGAGATAGCAGATCTTGACATGGATTCCTCCGCCATGCCTTGGATTACAAAAAGAAAAGCCAACTGTCCAGGCTTGGACTACGGTGGTATGTCATGGTATGGGCGTACCACAGTTTATTTGACCATTTATGAGAAAAGACATCTAGGTTGTTCCCAGTTTGGGGCTATTAAAATAAAGCTGCTAGAAACATTCACATACTGGTTTTTGTGTGAATCTAAGTTTTCACTTCTTTGGGCTAAATGCCCAGGAGTGCAATTTCTGGGTCGTTTGGTTGTGACTTGTTAAGTTTCTAAGAAACTACCAAACTGTCTTCCAGAGAGGTTGTACCATTTAACATTCTCATCAACAATGTCTGGGTGATCCAGTTCCTCCATATTTCCCCCGGCGTCTCGTGTTATTACTGTGTTCTAGTATAGCCATTCTGACAGGTGTAGAGTGACATCTCATTGTGGTTTTGCTTGGCATTTCCCTAACGGCTACTGATACAGAACATCTTTTCATGTGTTTATTTTCCACCTATCTAGCTTTTTGGTGAGCTATCTCTTCATGACTTTTACCTGTTTTTCTAGTTGGATTGTTGGCTCTTTTATTGTCGAGTTTTTAATTCTATCTATTCTAGATACTAATGTTTCATCAGATATGTGATCTGTGAATAGTTTCTCCCAGTCTTTTCATCCTCATAACAGGGTCTTTATGAAAGCCAGAGTTTAAAAAATTTTGACATTATTCAGTGTTTGTTTTTTTTTTTTTAATTGAAGTATAGTTGACACACAAGGTTGCATTTTTCCTGGCACACAACATAGTGATTCAACAACTCTATATGTGACACTCACAAGTGTGGCTACCATCGGTCACCATACAACAGTATTACCATTACCATTGACTGTATTCCCTCCACTGTACCTTTCATCCCTGTGACTTACTCCATAACTGGAAAGCTGTACCTCCCTTTATTAAGGGACAAACCGTTAGTTTGTCATCTGTATATATGGGTTTGTTTCTGCTTTTGTTTGTTTTGTTTTTTTTAGATTCCACATGTAAGTGAAAGTCCATGGTATTTGGCATTCTCTGACTTATTTCACTTAGCATAATGACCTGTGGGTCCTTCCACACTATTGAAAATGGCAGGATCTCATCCTTTTTTTATGGCTGAAATATACTCCATTGTGTATATACTACATCTTCTTTATCCATTTGTCTATAGATGGACACTTGATTGGCTATTGTAAATGCTAAACATCGAGGTGAATCTGTACTTTTCAATTAGTGTTTTTTGGTTTTTTTGGGGGGGGGGTAAATACCTAGTAGCGGAGTTACTGGATAATATGGCGTTTCTATTTTTAAGATTTTTAGGAAATTCCATACTGTTTTCCACAGTGGCTGCACCAATTTACATTCTTCACCAACACCTATTTCTTGTCTCTGATTATAGCCATTTTGATGGGTGTAACGTGATATTGTGGTTTTGATTTGCATTTTTCTTTTTTTTTTTTTTTTTTGGATTAGTGATGTTGAACATCTTTTCGCGTATCTGTTGGCCATCTGTAGGTCTTCTTTGGAAAAATGTCTGCCCATTTTTAATTGGATTATCTGCTTTTTGTGTGTTGAGTTGTATAAGTTCTTTATATATTTTGGATATTAACCCCTTATTGGATATAACATTTACAAATACCCTCTCCCAATTAGTAGGTTGCCTTTTAATTTTGTTCAGTTTACCATGCAAAAGCTTTTCATTTTGGTGTAGGCCTATTGGAGTTTATTTTTGCTTTTGTTTCCCTTGCCAGGGGAGACCTATCTAGAAAAATGTTGCTATGGTTGATGTCAAAGGAATTATTGCCTATGTTTTTTTTCTAGGAGTTTTATGGCTTCAGGTCTCACATTTAGGTCTTTAATCCATTTTGAGTTCATTTTTGTGTATGGTTTTAGAAAGTGGTCCATTTTAATTCTTTCCTGTGTAACTTCTTGTTTTCCCAGCACCATTTATTGAAGAGACTGTGTTCTCCCCATTGTATATTCTTGATTTCTTTGTTCTAGATTAATTGACCATATAAGCATGGGTTTATTTCTGGGCTCTCTATTCTGTTTCATTGATCTATATGTCTATTTTTGTGCTGTACAATAATGTTTTGATTACTACAGCTTGGTAGTATATGTTGAAATCTAGGGTTTTGAGCCTCCAGCTTTGTTGTTCTTAAGATTGCTTTGGTCTTTTGTGGTTCCATATAAATTTTTAGTATTCCAGTTCTGTAAAAAATGCAATTAGTATTTTGAGTGCCCTGAATCTTTAGAGTGCTTTGGGTAGTATGGATATTTTAACAATATTTTTCAAAGCTATGAGCATGGAATGTCTTTCCATTTGTGTCCTCTCCAATTTCTTTTATCAGTGTTTTATAGTTTTTAGAATATAGGTCTTTCACCTCCTTGGTTAAGTTTATTCCTAGGTGTTACGTTCTTTTTGGTGCAACTGTAAATGGAATTGTTAATTTCTCTTTCTGCTACTTTATTATTGTGTAGAAACACAATGGATTTCTATATATGAAAAGTTTAAAAAGTATTAAAGTTTTGAAGTTTTATTTAGTTCAGTTTATCAGGGTGGGTTGTTTGTTTGTTTTTCCCTGTTAGGAATCTTGCTTTTGGTGTCAGTCCCAAGAAATCTTTACTTAAGTCTAGAACCCAAAGATTTTCTCCAATGTTTTTTCTAAAGACTTTATAGTTTTACATTTTACTTTAAGTCTGTGACTTTTCACATGATAGTGGATTTACAGATGAAGGTTCATTTTTTACCTATGGATGTCCAGTTGCTCCAGCACTTTTTGCTAAAAATGTTATCTCTTCTCCATTGAATTGCTTTTACACCTTTGTAAAAAATCACTTGGGCATATTTGTGTGGGTCTATTTCTGGGTTCTGTAATCTATTCCATTGATCTATGTGTCCCTTCGACAATACCACATAATCTTGATTATTTGAGCTCTATAATATGCCTTGCAACCTTTTAGACTGATTCCTCACTTTTTCTTTTTCAAAACTGTTTAAGATATTCCATTTTCTTTGCTTTTCTATCATCCCACATAGAATAATCTTATTTATGTATATAAAAATCTTGGAATGTTGGTAGGAATTGCATTAAATCTTTATGTCTACTTGGGGAGAATTGACATTTTCACTACGTTGAGTTTTCAGATCCATGAACACAGTATGTCTCTGCACTTAGATTTTCTTTGATTTCTTTTTCAGCATTTTCTAGTATTCATCATACAAGTCTTAAAAATATTTTGTTAGATTTACACCTAAATTTTCTTTTAGCAATTGTAAATGATATTATAGTTTTGATTTTGGGTGTCCGTTACTAGTATATAGAAATACAATTGATTTTTGTATGTTTGTCTTATATCCTATGACTTTGATGAACTCATTACATCTGGATTTTTGTAGATTCTTTGAGATTTTCTTTTATAAGATTTTATTTATTTTTGAGAGAGAGAGAGTGTGTGTGTGTGTGTGTGTGTGTGTGTGGTGTGTGCATGCACGTGCAGGAGCACAAGCAGAGGGCGAGGGAGAAGCAGACTCCCTGCTGAGTAGGGAGCCCGATGGGGGACTCTATCCCACGACCCTGGGATCGTGACCCGAACCAAAGGCAGATATTTAGCCAACTGAGCCACCCGGGCACCCCTGAGATTTTCAAATAAGTTATCATCTCATTTGTTAATAGGTATAGTTTTCTTTTTGATGTGTAGATCTTTATTTTCTTTTGCATCGCATCAGTTAGACTTCCCAGTATAGTGGTGAAGAAGAGTAATAAGAATGGACATCCTTGCCTTTTTTTCCAATCTTAGAAAAAATGTATAATGTTATTTGTAGGGTGTTTTTTTTAAGAGAGTTTATTTATTTACTTAGTGTGTGGGTGGGGTAACAGGGAGAGGGAGAGAGAATCTCAAGCAAACTCTGTGCTGAGCAAGGAGCCTGTCATGGGGCTTGATCTCACTACCCCAAGATCCCGCCCCAATCAAAATCAAGAGTCTGACACCCAACCAACTGAGCCACTCAGGCACCCCTTGAAGATGCTTTTTTACAAATTTGAGGAAGTCCTCCTCTATTTCTATTTTTCTGAGAGCTTTTATCATGAATGAGTCTTGTGTCCTGTCAAATGCTTTTTCTGCATTGATGGATAGAACTATGCCATTTTTCTTTCTTAACCTGCAAATATGATATATTTGATTGATTTCCAAATATTAACCTAGTTTTGTATCCCTGGAGTAAATGCCACTGGATCATGGTGCATGATTGTTTTTAAATATTGTTGAATTCTATGCTATTTTACATATTGCTAAATTGTATTTTGTCAAGGAATTTTGCATCTGTGTCTTTATGAATTAAATGTTTGTTTAACCCCTCCTCAAAATCCTGTGTTGAAGCCTTAACCCCCATTGAGTTAGTATTTGGAGATGGGGCTTTGGGGGGAGTAAGTAGAGTTAGATTAGCTCATGAGGGTGGAGATTTTGTGATGGCATTAGTGGCTTTAAAAGCAGGGGAAGAGCTCTTCCTCTCTCTCTACCTCCCTCTCTTTCTCCACATGCACACGCACAGAAAAGGTCATGTAAGGACATAGCTTTTTTTTTTTTTTGTGCTATCTGCAAGCCAGGAAGAGAGCTTTCACTAGAAACCAAATTGGTTGACACTTTAATTTTGGACTTCTCAGTCTTCAGAACTATGAGGAATACATCTGTTGTTTAAACCACCCAATCTACCGTATTTTGTTATGGTGGCCCGATCAGGTTGAAACCTACGTTCAGGAGGGATTTGGTTTGTAGTTCTCTATTTTGTGCTGTCATTGATTTTAGTATCAAAGTAACATTCCTTCATAAAATGAATTGGGACGTGTTCCCTCATCTTCTAATTTCTCAGACTGTGTAGAATTGGGATAATTCTTCTTTGAACATATAGAATTGTCCAGTAAACACAATCTGAGCCTGTGAATTTCTTTTCAGAGTTCTTAAGATAAAATGTCAATTTTCTTAATAGTTAAAGAGCTATTAAAATTATTTAATCTTGAATGAGTTGTGGTATTGTGTTTTCTGAGGAAGTGATCCATTTTATCTAAAATGTCAATTTTGTGCATAGCATTGTTCATGGTATTCCCTTACTATATTTTGATATCTGTTTATTTCCTGGTACTGGTAATCTCTATCTTTTTTTCTCTTTCGGTCTTGCTAGAAGCTTGTTGATGTTACTGGTCTTTTCAAAGAACCAACTTTTTGTTTTAGGGATTTTTTTTTTCTCCATTGGTTTTTTTGTTTTTGTTTGGTTTTAGTTTAATTTACTTCTGCTCTTACTTCCTTCCTTCTGCTTGCTTTGTTTATTTTGCCCCCTTTTCCCCTTGGTTCTTTTTTTTTTTTTTTTAAGATTTTATTTATTTATTCATGAGAGACAGAGAGCGAGGCAGAGGGAGAAGCAGGCTCCCAAGGAGCAGGGAGCCCGATGCGGGACTCGATCCCAGGACCCTGGAATCATGACCTGAGCCGAAGGCAGATGCTCAACCATCTGAGCCACCCAGGCGCCCTTCCCCTTGGTTCTTGAGGCAAAGCTTAAATTAGTGACTTGAAACCTTTCCTATTTTCTAATGTATACATTTAGTGTTAAGAATTTTGTTATCCAGGGGCGCCTGGGTGGCTCAGATGGTTGGGTGTCTGCCTTCGGCTTGGGTCATGGTCCCGGGGTCCTGCGATCGAGCCCCGCATCGGGCTCCTTGCTCTGTGGGGAGTCTGCTTCTCCCCCAGCTCATGTTCTCTCTCTCTGTTTCTCTGTGTCTCGAATGAATCCAGTTTGATAGGTTACAGTTTCATTTTCACTCCGTTTCATGTATTTTGAAATAATGAGATTTTCTTTTTGACCTATGGGTTATTTAGAATTATGCTGATTAATCTCCAAGTATAGGGTGATTTTTTTGTTTGTTTTCTGTTATTAATCCTTTGGGTTGATTTATGGTCAGAGAACGTACACTGTATGATTTCATTCTTTCAAATTTGTTCAGATTGATTTTATGGCCCACGATGTGTGTGTGTGTGTGTGTGTACACATACATAAATGGGAAGCACATGAAAATAATGTGTATTCTGGGGCTGTTGGGTGGAGTGTTCAATCAATGTTAAGATGCTGTTGTTTGGTGTTAAGTTCTTCTATATCCTTTCTAGTTTTCTCCCTAGTTTTTCTTTCAATTGTTGAGAGAGGTGTTGATGTCTCCAACTATAGCGGACTTGCCATTTGTCCTTTCTCTCCAGTTTTTGCTTCGCATATTTTGCATCTCTGTTTGGTGCATACAATTTAGGACTGCTATGTATTGTTGGTGGATTGAACCTTCTATCATTATGTGAGATCTTTGTTAATCTTCTTTGCTCTGAAGTTTACTTTGTCTCCTATTCGCATGGTTACTTCTGCTTTCCTTTGACTAAAGTCCTCATGATAGATCCTTCTCTGCAACATTACATTCAACTTGGCTGTGTTATGTTTCCAGGGAGTATACAGCTGTGATGCCAGTAGGCCAGGTCCAAGAACCGAGAGGGGGTCCCACAGGACCACCCAAGAGGGTCCCTGGCTGTGCATGAGATAGAAATCAGATTCAAAGCAGCCGGAGGTGAAAGCAGAGCTTGTTGACGGTATAGATAGTGTGCAGTTTCAGACAATGTCTGGGAGACTCAGAAAGGAAAGGAGAGAGAGTCTCATCTTTGCTCAGGGTCTAGAGTTTTTACTGAGGTTACATGTCTTCTCAGGCATCCAGGAACCAGTTAGAACAAAGGTATGGGCCGAGGTGTTATTCCTTAGAACCAAGGGGTCTTGCATCCAACTATCAAGCTCCAGTGGTCTGGGCTATGCCTAAGATGGCTTCATCTGGTCACTCTCACCTAGTTCTTTCTTAGACATTATCTATTTGACAGAAATCATCAACTCCTTGTCCCTTACAAGAAAGACCTAAACTATTTGCATTCTGAAGCATGTGTAAAGTGGGGGTAGAGTCCTAGCAAGAATAGAAGAAGGAAAAGGAGCAAAAAGATTTTTATGGAGTCCTTTAGTTTCCCTACCTCAACTGGGTCATGGTTTTAATCCACTCTGCTAATATCTATATTTTAATTGGTTTATTTAGACCACTTATATTTAAAAGTAATTATTATGTTAGGGTTTAAGTGTGCCATCCTATTTTTTTGTTTTGTTCTTTTTTTTCTTTTATTTCTCTGGGTTTTTTTATTCCCTATATATCCTTGTGGGTCACTGGAACATGTTTTAGAATTCCATTTTGATTTATCTGTAGTGGTTTTGGATCTATCTCTGAATAGCTTTTTTAGTGACGGGTCTAGGTGGTACATTACATATACACACATGCACGCATGCACATAAACACACACATATATATAAAATATTGTCAGGCTCATCAGGCTTAAGATTCTCTCTCCCTCTCTGTCTGCTCCTCCCCCCCCCTTCTTGCTTTCTCTTTCTCTCGCTCAATAAAAATGTATAAATACATAATAAATTTCTAAAAAAAAAAAAAAACCCTTGAAGTGTAAAGGAAAAACTATTGAGTTTATTCATACTTGTGACTACTATGTTCTTCCTGATACTGCAAGTCTTCCTTTAAACTTTATGTTTAACTTCCTTTCTGTTTAGAGAACTTCCTCTGTACATTCTTTTAAGGTAGATCTGCTGGTGACAATTTTCTTAGTTTTCCTTCATGTGACAATGTCTTTTTTTTTTTTTTTTTTAAGTGGGCTCCACACTAGAGCCCAACACAGGGCTTGAACTCAAGACCCTGAGATCAAATTCTGAGCTGAGCTCCAGAGTGAGACGCTTAAGCAACTGAGCTACCCAGGCACCCCTCATGTGACGGTGTCTTGATTTCACCTTCATTTTTAAAGGCTATTGTCACTGGATACAAGATTCTGAATTGGCATTTACTTCAGCTATTGAAAAATACTGTGCCAATTATTTCTTGTCTCCATGGTTTCTGATGAGAAATCTAGTGTCAGCTTAATTGTTTATTTCCTATAGGTCAAGTGCCATTTTTCTTGGGCTGCTTTTAAGATTTTCTCTTTAGTTTTCAAAAGTTTAATCATATGTCTTAGCTAGTGTTTCTTTGGGAATATCATGCTTGGGGTTTGCTGAACTTCTTGAATCTGTACATTTGTTACATATGCTGAACTTTTTGAATCTGTAGGTTTCCAAATTGAGGAACTTACTCTTTTTTTTAAGATTTATTTTATTTTAGAGAAGAGTGTGAGAGTGCGGCATGGATGGGCAGAGGCAGAGGGAGAGATAGTCTTAAGTAGACTCCAGCTGAGCTCAGAGCCCAAGATCATGACCTGAACCAAAACCAAGAGTTGGATGCTTAACCAACTGCGGCACCCAGGTGCCAAACTGAGAAACTTCCAATGCATATTTCTTGGAGAATTTTTCAGTCCCACCCTCTTTTTTTTTCTCTCCTCTGGAATTTCAGTGACATGAACGTTAGATCTTTTGTTATATTCCCATAGATCCCTCAGGCTCTTCTTTTTCTTGTCCAGTTTATTTACTTTTTGTTATGTAGTTTTGTTATTGTCCTATTCTTCAGTTGATTGATTCCCCACCCACCCCCACTATCCCCTTGATTTTGCTCTTGAGCCCATCCATTGAGTTTTTGTTTTTATTAACTAAGGGTTTTTTGTTTTGTTTTGTTTTGTTTTTAAGCTTTTTTAGTAATCTCTACACCCAATGTAGGGCTCAAGCTCACAATCCTGAGATCAAGAGTCACATGCTTTTCCAATGAGCCAGTCATGCACCATGAGTCTTTTGATACAATTATAGTTTTCAGTTGTAAATTTTTACTTCTTTATATTTTATATTTCTTTACTGTGGCTCTTTACTTTTAAATCTTTTTTTAAAATTTTTTTCAAGCAAGTTTATAATTGCTAATAAGAGCATTTGTATTATGGCTGCTTTAACATTTTTATCAGATAATTCTAGTATCTTTTTCATCCTGATGTTGGTATCTGTTGACTATCCTCGTTCATTCATTTGAGATCTTCCTAGTTAGCATGATGATTTTTAAGCAAAACCTGGATGTTTTATATCACATTATGAAACTTAGGCCCAGCTAAAATAGGTTTAAGTAAGCGTCAGACACCACTCCCATATGGTAAGGTGTAGGTAGAAATTCAGGTTCTCCACTAGTCCTACATTGACACCGAAAGATGGAGGCTCCTCCTTACTGTTGTGCAAAGGTAGAAACTTTGGCTCCCCGTGTGGTTGTTACGGACACCTGGATGGTTGTAGCCTCATTACTGTTGGGCAAAAATGAGAGTCTGCACTCTCTAGTATGCTTCCTCTGACACCACCTCAGCAGGGACAGGGAGAGTCCTTTTCCTACTGCTGAATGCAGGTGGAAGTCCAGGCCGTCCATATGCTCTCCACTAGGACTGTTGGAGTTGGAGGGAGCTTATTATCAGCCAGTGGGGATGAGAGTCCTGGTTCCCTACTTGGACTCTTTGACAACACCTTTACAGGGGTGTTGGGGTGCCTCATCACAGTTTCATGAAGACTGGAGTCCAAGTTCCTCACTTGACGCTGGCTGGATCAGATAGGAGCAGGCCCATAGTCTGTCTGTGATGTTTGGTTGCAATAGGGCTGTTATTGTCTGAAAGCTTTCTGTCTTGATAGGCTGCCCTTTTCCTGGCTAGAAGGAGTAGACTGTTGGGGCAAGGTGTGCTGCTTTTTTTTTTTTTTTTTTTTTTTTCTGCACCTATTGGTGTTTCTGGGTTAACAGTTTCTTCACCTCCAGATTTGGGATATATGAAGCAAAAAGAAAGCCAGGAAATTCACCATTGTGTCATTCTTCAAGTCCTGAAGTGTAGTCAATCTGCCTTTTTCTCTCTACCTTTCAGATTCTAAGGTTTATTTTATAATGTAATGGATTTTTAGTTGTACTTGACGAGAAGAACAGTGAAAATGTTGATTCCACCTTTCCAGGAGCCAAAGCCCAATAAAGCCAATCTTGATCAAATTTCTTATCTGTTGACAGAAGTTTTTGTCAATATATTATTAACTTTTCTGTTATATTAAAGCAGTATCATGAAGATCATCTAAGTTCTTTTTGAATACTCCTGATTCTTCTGATTATGGATTACCTTGATTATGAGGCTGATTGGTTTTGCTCCAGTATATCAATTATAATTGATCTTCTAGAGCCCTTAAGCATAGTGTAATCATAACAAAGCCCCGTTCAGGTTTTTGTATATGAAGTCAAAGGGATTGAGAACTCTAAGAATTCAAGCTTTGTTTCCTTTGTGATTTCTTTTTTGGCTTCAGAGAGATCTCTTTTAAATTTAAGACTACATTCTGTATAGCTGAGTTTGCCAGAGATGTGATTTTCACCTGTGTATTATAATGTGTATCACAGGATTTGGACCACAGCTTAGATGGCAGAGGAAAGTGATACATGCCACAAGATCCATGCCCAACACTCAAGAGAATGCTTGATTTAGCCCAAAGGATCTATTTTGCTATGTGTGGATTGAAGAGATGACAGTGCTCCCTAAAGTTCTCTAAATGCAGCAGCATTAGTTATAAAAAGAAATTTTAACCACAGCTTCATTTAATCACCTTAAATTTTGCATTCACAGCAGCGAAGCTTATAACTTTGAAGATATAATCTTTGTGAAACAATACGGGAAAGGATTTGTTTGGGACAGGAAACTTAAATCTTCATCCAGTTGCCAAGTTCTCCATTAGTCTTTGTGCTCACAGCTCTAAAAATCCTCTGGGCCATGGGGTCCTTTGTGGTGGCTGAATTCCATTAGAAAAAAAGAAAAGTTAGAATGAAGAGTGGCCCCTTGCCATCATAATATATATTTCTATATTCCTGACTCCTCTTTTGTCCCAGTCTCCATATGCCCCCAGGATTATGCTCAGTTTGGGAAGTTGATATTTAAGCTGCATATGTTGAACACATGTTCAGTACAAAATTTACAATAATAAAAGTCTGACTTCCTACTCAGTAGGAGGCTAACAGAAATATGAAGAAAGTTGGTTGATGAGGCTAAGATTTCTCTCTCAAAGAGCTGAATTGTTGCCTATATCAGCTGGAGGAATGGTCTAAGAAGAATATTTTAATATTTTGTGTTCAAGATAACTAATTTCAAGAGGCAAAACAGAATAGAAGCAATATGCCCAAGAGAGAAAGGTATTAATTGTTACTCACTTTTTATTTTATTAACTAATATGAGGAAGGAAGGAGTTGTAAGAGCAGCTTAGAGGTTTAGCCAACAGCAAAGCCTCCATCACAGTGGGGCAGTGAGCCAACAAGAAGTCTGTGTGCACTTAGTCTGGTTGGTATTACATCATCTCTCAAGTGTACTAATGCTTAAAGAATGTGCTTCACATAGTTTGCTTTCCATATCATTTTATTTTCCAAAAACCTAACTCTTGGAGAGTTCATGGCTTCCAGCTTTTACTTTTGGTAAGTCTTGCCCTATTTACCAACTACAACTCCATCTGCAGAAGATTCAGGCTAAGGCACAATTCCTGCTCTCAAAAGTCCTGACTGACACTATGCCACATGACCTCAAGTCCAGAGCAGTCCACCCTGGAGCCAGCCCCCCAGTTGCACACTGGTCTAGCTGGACCAGGAGAAAGGAGGATTCTCAGTAGAGTGCTTGGGAAGTATCTCAAGGTCCTTTTGCTTGTGAACCTTCAGCTTGAAAGAACATCTGGCTGAAAGAATATCAGGGTTGGGCAAGGAGAGCTGAGAAGTGTGAGTTGATGCCTCTGAACCTGGATGTTTTCTTAGACAGTCAAATCCTGACTGACTCTTGCTATAAACTCATTTAGAAGGCTCTAAGAAGTACTCACCGTGTGATACAACTTTCTGACTGATTGGTGCCATCTCTCTTCTGAGAGGTGTCTCATCAGTTGTTACTTTGATGCTGTAGCCAACCATGCTAATTGGAAAAGGCTTTTTGATCCTGTATTAGTTTCCAATTGGTGCTGTAACAAATTAGCATAAATTTAGTGGCTTTCAACTATGCAAACTTATTATCTTGTAGTTCTGGAGATCAGAAGTCTGCCACATGTCTCACTGGGCTAAAATGTAAGCAGGGCTGCATTCTTTTCTGGAGGTTCTAAGGCAAATCTGTGTTTTTTGCCTTTTCCAGTTTCTAGAGTTGCCCGTATTCTTTGGCTTCTGGTCCCCTCCTACTTTCAAAGCCTGTAAGCGTCAGTCCAGTTCTTCTTAAATCACTGCAACAACTGACTTTCTGTCTGCTACTTCCACTTTTAAGGATCCTTGTGATCGAATTGGGCCTACACAGATAATCCAAGAGAATCTCCCTATTTTAAGGCCATCTCATTGGCAGCCTTAATTTTGTCTATAACCCTAATTCCCATTGCACATTATATAACATAGTCATCAGTACTGGAGATAAGGATGTAAACTTCTTTGGGACACCATCTTGGCCATTACAAAACCTCCCACAGACCCTCCAACTGCCCTTGGAGTTTCTTGTCCTCAAAATTGAGTCCTTTATAATTGTGTTTCCATCTGTTGTCATGGAGGCTCTAAGACCCCTTCCTGAGGCACTCCTAACAGTAGTGTGAGTTCCCAAAATACCCCTTTAACATCATCTGGACCTTTTGTTTGACTTGTGTTTTGGAAGGAATCCCTTCCAATGGACTATACGGTTTGATTTGTGAGGCTTGACAAGGTGCGCATAATGTACAATTCCTGTTTCACCTCAGCAAGGAAGGTAACACTGCTGAGAGAGAAGGGAATCAGAAAAGAGAAACTGAACATCTGTTTATGAAGGCATCACATTTATCTAAATGTGTGCATTTATTTAGTCAACCAGCATTTACTGAGTGCCTGCCATATGCCCAGAAATGTGCTAGATACTGGGAATGAATTGGTGAGCAAAAAAGCCCCAGTGTTCAAGTTCCTTGAAGTCTAGTGAGAGAGAAAATATTAATCACACAGTCATGAAGCCAAATGTTAACTATTGCTATGATAGAGAAGTATATGGCACTGAGAACCCATGAAAGGCTCTCCTGAGGATGGGAAATCAGATTTGAGCTCAAAGTGAGGAGTTGCTTGTATCAGCAAATTAACTCCAAAGTAAGAGGTACCTCAAGGAGAAGGGACGAGCATGTGCAAAGGTCTATAGCAGGAGAACATGGTGAGGGTCAGGGAAATAAAGAAAGCTGGTACAGCAAGAACACAGAGATACCGGGTGAGCTTGCTTCCACCTGAGTCTGGCCATGTAGGCTATGTTAAGGGCTTTTTCTTTATACTAAGAAACCATCCAAGTTTTAAGTTGGGCTGGGGAGTGGGGAAAGGGATTATGTTATGTGTGTATTGAAAATTGCTCTGGCTGCTTTGAAGAAAACAGATTTTAGAGGGCCACTGAATGGATATTAGGTCAACACAGACCAGTTAAGAGGTTATTGACATAGTTAAGATGATTAATCCTGGTATTTTGAACCAAAGTAGTGGTGATACACAGATGTGCCTTAAATATCTGGCAGGTCAAATCATGATGATATGTTGGTGGATTAAATTTTGTTAGTGTGGGAGAGGAATAAGGAAGACCAGGCAGAAGAACAAGAGTAGATTTTGTACTTGTTGATTTTGAGTTGTCTTTCATCCACTAGTGTGTCATGCAGGCAGTTAAATATGAGCCTGGAGTCTGGCGAGAGATCTTAATTTAGGAACCATTGGTACATAGGTGGTAATTGAAATTTCTCTCCTGAGAGAATTGAAAGAAAGAGTGCCCCAGAGTTCTTCAGCATTTGATGATTTGGTGAACCTGAGAAGAAATCAAAGGCTAAGGAAACAATAGAAGCAGAGTTTTATACAGAAGTGTTGGAATAAATTCTTTTTTTTTTTTTTTTTTTTAAGAAGTGAAATGCAGTCCTTGGTATTAATAAGGTCTGAAGAATATCTTCTGCGTTTAGGGAAATGGTGATTATTACTGAGCTCAATGAGCATTGTTTCAAAGCACTGACAGAATAGAGAAGCCATAACAGAGGAGGTTGAGGAGTGAGAAAAGCCAGGGAATAAAATAAAGGATATTAACAATTATTGGAGTTAATTGTGAAAAGGAAAAGATAGGGTGGTGATTGGAAGAGAATGAGAGGTTAATTGTGACCTAGGCTAAGTTGCTGCTGGTGTTACTCAGTCTTCTATATCCTTGACTTCTTTTCTGTTTATTTGTTCTACCAGTTACTGAGAGAGGCTTGTTCAGCAAGAACACTTTTGTCTATTTTTTCAATTCTGTCAGTTTTTGCTTTGTGTGTTTTGAAGCTGTTTTTAGGTGCATATGTATTCCAGGATAATGTCTCCTGGATAAATGAACTTCTTTGCCATTATAAAGTTTTTTATTTTGGGGCGCCTGGGTGGCTCAGTCGTTGGGTGTCTGCCTTCGGCCCAGGTCATGATCCCAGGGTCCTGGAATCGAGCCCCGCATCGGGCTCCCTGCTCAGCGGGAAGCCTGCTTCTCCCTCTCCCACTCCCCCCTGCTTATGTTCTCTCTCTTGCTGTGTCTCTGTCAAATAAATAAATAAAAATTCTTAAAAATTAAAAAAACATTTTTTAAAATTTATACCTAGTAATATTCTTGGTCTACACTTTCAGCTATTAATATAAGCAGGTTTTTATTACTCCCATGATAAATGTTTTCCCATCTTTATTTAAACAGGCTTCATTTTTTAGGGCAGTTTTCAGGTTGACGGCAAAACTGAGAAGATAGAGACATTTCCCATATACCTCCTGTCCCCACACATGCACAGCCTTCCTCATTTCAACATCATCCACTAGAGTGGTGCATTTATTATAATTGATGAACCTACATTAATACATTATTATTGGTTTACATTCTGTGGGTTTTGACAAATATATAATGATCCATATCTACCACTATAGTATCTATTGTACACATACTATTGCCCTAAAAATCCTCTGTGCTCTGCTTATTCATCTCTCCCTACTCTCTACCCCTGGCAACTACTGATCTTTTTCCTGTCTCTATAGTATTACCTTTGCCAGAATTATTTGGTTGAAATCATACAGTATGTAGCCTTCTCAGATTGGCTTCTTTCACATAGTAACATGAATGTAAAATTACTCAATGTTTTTGCATGAATTAGTCACTTCTTATAGTGCTCCATAATATTTCATTGTGTGGATATACCACAGTTTATACATTGACTTACTAAAGGATATCTTGACTCCTTCCATATTTTGGCTTTTATGAAGAATCTTCTATAAACATCTTTGTGCATGTTTTTGTGTGGACATAAGTTTTCAATTCCTTTGGGTAAATCCCAAGGAGTACAATTATGGATCTTATGTAATAGTATGTTGCATTTTGTAAGAAACTGCCAAACAATCTTCAGAAGTGGCTATACCATTTTGCATATCCACCAGCCATGACCAACAGTTCCTGTTGCTGAACATCTTTATAAGCATTTGATGTCCATGTTCTAGATTTTGGCCATCCAAACAGGTGTGGACTGGTATCTGGTTTTTATTTTACATTTTCTTAATGACATATGATGTGGAGCATCTTTTCTTATGTTTGTTTGCCATCTGTTTATTTTTCTCTGGCAAGGTGTCTGTTGACATTTTTGGCCCATTTTTTTTTTTTTTTAACTGGGTTAGTTGTCTTATTGTTGAATTTTGAGACTTTTTTATTTTAGATAACAGTTCTTTACTGGATATGTCTTTCTGCAAATATTTACTCCCAGCCTGTGGCTTCTCATTCTCTTGACAGTGGGTTTTTGTTTGTTTTGTTTTGTTTTGTTGTTGTTTTTTTCCCCCAGAGCAAAAGTTCTTAAGTTGATGAAGTTCAGCTTTTCAGTTATTTCTTTCATGGATCTTGCCTTTGGTGTTGTACGTAAAAAGTCCTCACCATAACCAAGATCATCTAGATTTTTTTTTTTTTAATGTTATCTTCCAGGGCACCTGGGTGGCTCAGTCGTTAAGCATCTGCCTTCGGCTCAGGTCATGATCCCAGGGTTCTGGGATCGAGCCCCACATCAGGCTCCCTGCCCAGTGGGGAGCCTGCTTCTCCCTCTTCCACTCCCCCTGCTTGTGTTCCCTCTCTCGCTGTATCTCACTCTGTCAAATAAATAAATAAATAAATCTTTAAAAAATGGTATCTTCTAGAAGCTTAATAGTTTCTCACTTTACATTTGGATCTATGATCCATTTTAAGTTAATTTCTGTGAAGGGTATAAGGTCTGTATTCAGATTCCTTTTTTTTTTTTTTTTTTTTTTTTTGGCGTATGGATGTCTAGTTGTTCCAGCACCATTTGTTGAAACGACCAACTTTCCTCCATTGAATTACTTCTCCTTTATCAAAGATCTACTGACTATATTTGTGTAGGTGTATTTCTGGGCTCTGTACTCTGTTCCATTGATCTATTTGACTATTGTTTCACCAAAACCACACTTGGCCTTGTAGCTTTATAGTAAGCCTTGAAGTTAGGTAGAGTTGGACCTCGAACTTTGTTCTTCCCTTTCAATATTGTGTTGGCTCTTCCTGGGTCTTTTTCCTCTCCATATAAACATCAGAATCCCTTTGCAGATAGCCACACAGTAACTTGCTATGGTTTTGATTAAGATTACATTGAATCTATAGATCAAGTTGGGAAGAATTCACTGTTGACAAAATTGAGTATTTCTATCCATGAAGGTGAAATATTTCTCCATTTATTTAGCTCCTTAAAAAAATTCTTAGTTCTTCCTTCCCGTACCTTATATCAGTGCTGTCATTAATTTCACTGATAAGAATACATAAGCAAATATATACATACGTAATTGAATTAGTTTTGCTATTTGAACTGTTACCTGTTAGGTCAATTAAAAATAACAACAACAAAAAAAAGGTTTTATTTACCTTCAGGTAGTCCCCTCATGTTCTTTCTCTATGTAGCTCTGAGTTTTTGAGCTATGTAATTTTCTTTCTTTCTGGACTTTGTAAAATCTCTCTTAAAGGTCATATCTACTGGCAACAAATTCCTGAAATGTTTATTTGTCTGAGAAAGTCTTTATTTTCCTAGACTTTTGGAGGATAATTTCATAGGATACAGAATTCTAGGTTGGTTTTTTTTTTTTCCCTTTCAACACTTTAAATGTTTCACTGCATGCTTTTCTTGTTTGCATGGTTTCTGAGAATAAATTGGATATAATTCTTTTTTTTTTTTAAGATTTATTTATTTGACGGAGACAGACACAGCGAGAGAGGGGACACAAGCAGGGGGAGGGGGAGAGGAAGAAGCAGGCTTCCCGCCGAGCCGGGAGCCCAATGCGGGGCTCTATCCCAGGACCCTGAGATCATGACCTGAGCGGGAGGCAGATGCTTAACGACTGAGCCACCCAGGCGCCCCTGGATATAATTCTTAACTTTACTCCTCTTTTTTTTTTTTTTTAAAGATTTTTTTTTTTTAATTTATTCATTTGACAGAGATAGACACAGCGAGAGAGGGAACACAAGCAGGCCTCCCGCAGAGCGAGGAGCCCGATGTGGGGCTCGATCCCAGGACTCTGAGATCATGACCTGAGCCGAAGGCAGACGCTTAACGACTGAGCCACCCAGGCGCCCCTACTTTACTCCTCTTAAGGTGTTTTTTTTTTTCCCCCTCTGGCTGCTTTCAAGAATTTTTTCATTATCTTTGATATTTTGCAATTTAAGTATATTGTGCTAGGTGTGGTCTTTTGGACATTGTGTTCTGAGCTTCTTGGATTGTGGTTTGATTGCTGACATTAATTTGAGGAAGTTCGTGGTCATTATTTTGTCAAATACTTCTGTTTTGCATTCTTATATTCCCATTATGTGTATGTTATACCATAGTTCTTGGATATTCTGTTAAATATTTTTCCCAGTATTTTTTCTCTTTGCTGTTTAGTTTTGGAAGTTTCTATTGAGGCATTATCAAAGTCAGCACTTCCTTCCTCCACTATGTCCATTCTACAAATCAAAGGCATTCTTCATTTCTGTTACAGTATTTTTTTATCTCTAGCTTTTCTTGCTGGTTCTTACCTAGAATGTCCATCTCTCTCCTTACATTGCCCATCTTGCATACTGTCTACTTATCCATCAATTCCCTTAGCATGTTGATCATGGTTGATTTACATTTCCAGTCTGAAAATGACAATGTCCCTGCCATATACGAGCCTAGTTATGATGCTTGTTCTGTCTCTTCAAACTGTGTGTGCGTGTGCATGCGTGTGTGTCTTATAATTTATTTTGTTGAAAGCCAGATATGATGTACTGAGTGAAAGGAGCTCTGGTAAATAGGCCTTTAGTAATGTGATGAGGGAGGAGAAACACTCTATAATCCTATGATTAGGACTTGGTCTTTTGGTGAGCTTCTGTCTTTGCCCCTGAACTGTGAACTTGACAAGTGGTTTTCAGTTTTTTCACTGTCTTAGGTGGGACTGGGTGGCTGGAGGGGACTGGAGTTGGGGTATTTCCTTTCCCCCAGATCAGTTAGGCTCTCACAAAGCCCCCATGGTAGAGGTGTCAGTAAAATAGTTTCTCTTGAGGACAAACCTTATTGGAACAAGATATCCCCATGTGTTCCTAGTTCTTTTTCTCCCCCTGCCTGAAGCCACAGGGTTTTTTTTCTCTAATCCTCTCTCATCCACAGAAATATCTAGTTTCTGGGAGAATTTGGTAGAGCTCTGGGAAGTAAAACTCAAAGAAGTGAGGGGTTGCCCTCCCCAGAATTTTTAAACTCACAAATTTGTCCACATGGCACATCAAGTAATTCATTGATTACAGTTCAGGTTTTTCTACCTTGGTCCTGGGCCCCACAGAGGCTTCTGTTCACAGGTTTCTGTTCTAGTAATTTAGGATTCTCTGCCTCTCCAGTTTTAGGAGTAGCAGTTTGCCCTGTGACCTCACTTCCCTGATAGATCCAAGATGAGTTGATATTTCAGTTTGTCCAGATTTTTACTTGTTTTTAGGATGGAGTGGCAACTTCCTTACATGCTGAACTAAAGACTAAAATTTCCTTTTCCTTCTACCATATATGTGTATTTACACTTAGAGTGTGTTTCTTGTAAACGGCATTTATTTAGTGTGGCATTTTTTATTCACTCTCATCTATGCCTTTGAGTATTACTCACTTACATTTAATGTAATTGTTGATAGTAATTAATTGTAATTATTGATAAATTAAAAATTTTAGTTTTAATTTTTTGAGGAATGTCCATACTGTTTTCCATAGTAAGTGCACCAATTTACATTCTCAGCAACTATGCACAAATCTACCATCTTGCTAGTTTTTAATTAAAACTATCTGTTCTTTATTATCCTTTTCTGAATTCTTTTGGATTAATAGAATATTTTTGATTTTTTTATTCAGTCATTTCTCGTGGCTTATTAACTATACCTCTTTGTTTAGTTTTGTAGTGGTTGTTCTATGGTTTACAATCTCCATCTTTAACTTACCACAGTCTACCTTCAGATAATATAAACTGGTTCACTTGTAAGAACCTTAAATATACTTCCATTTTCCTCTCCTATCTTTTTGCCATTACTGTCCTACCTTTTACTTCTACTCCATAATGTATTCCTACTTCTGCCTTCAACAGTTCATTATCTTTTAAAGAACAACAAAATGAGGAAAAAATCTTAGGTTTACTCACATATTCATCACTTTGAGTTTTCTTCAGTCTGAGAGGGCAATCTGAGTGTTCTTCTGGTAGATTGCTCTTGTCTGAAGAAATTGCTTTAAAGTTTATTATAGTGTAAGTTTATTTGTAACACACTCTCTTGGCATTTTTTTTTCTTCAAAAATGTATGTATCTTTAATTTTCAAAGGATTTATCCTTCTATTATATGTGGATATCTAGGCTGACTTTTTTTTTTCCCCCTTCAAGCACTTTAAACACAGCATTCCATTGTCATAATAGTTTCAGATAAGATGTTCCTGTTCATTTTTATCTTGGTTCCTCTGGATATATATATAGTGTGACTTATTTCTTTGGCTACTTTTAAGCTCTCCCCGCCCCCTTATTATTGGTTTCCAGTAACTTGATTATGATGGTGCTTAGTGTAGCTTTGTGTTTATCATTGTTAGGTTTGTTGAATTTTCAAATCTGTGGGTTTACAGTGTTCATAAAAATCCAAAGTGGTGGGTTTTTTTGTTTTGGGGTGCTTTGGGGGTGGTGTTTTTGTTTGTTTTGTTTTTTTGCCATTACTTCTTATTTCTCTTTTCCCATCTTCTGCTTTCCTCAGCAAACCCCTCTTCTGGGCATACATTTATATCAATATCTAAATATCATCAGTGAATTTTTAAGTTCAGGTATCTTTGTCATAGTTTCATGTAATTCCTTTTCGTATCTTCCATGTTTTCCTCATTACTTCAGGTTTTTTAATTGAGGTATAATTTACATGCAAAATTATCAGTTTCAGGTGTACAACATAATGATTCAGTATTTGTGTATGTTACGAAATGATCACCACAAGTCTGGTTAACATCTGTCAACATAGGTAGCTACAGAATTTTTCCTCTTGTGATGAGCACTTTTAAGAGCCACTCTTAGCAACATTCAAATATGCAATAGAGTATTATTAGCTATCACTCATTATTAGCTGTGGCTGTATGTTACCTTCCTATGACTTATTTTATAACAGGAAATTTGTACCTTTTGACTCCCTGTACCCATATTGCCCACCCCTAACCCTCACCTTTTAGCAATCACCAATCCATTTTCTAAATCGAGGAGTTTGTGGAGGGGTTTTTTGTTTGTTTCATTTTTTGTGTTTTGTTTTTTTAGTGTTCTTCCTCTCTCTATGTCACTCTCTTCCCCCCTCCCCATTTCTCCCCCTCCCTCTTCCCCACTTTTTCTTTCAATTCCACATAGAAATGAGATCATACAGTATTTCTCTTTTCTCTTAGTATAATGCCCTCAAGGTTTATCCATGTTGTTGCAAAGGCAAGATTTTATACTTTTTAAATAAGTGAGTAATATTGCAGTGTGTGCATGTGTAAATGTGTGTGTGTGTGTGTACCACAATTTCTTGATCCATTCATCAATGGATAGTTCAGGTTGTTTCCAAATCTTGGCTATTAAAAATACTGCTGTAGTGCATATATATTTTTTTCACATTAATGTTTTCATTTTTTTTCCAAATAAATACCCAGAAGTGGAACTGCTGGATCATAGAGTAGTTTTAGTTTTAGTTTTAATTTTTTGAGGAATGTCCATACTGTTTTCCATAGTAAGTGCACCAATTTATATTCTCAGCAACTAGGCACAAGGGTTACCTTCTCTCCACATCCTTGCCAACGCTTGTAATTTCTTGTCCTTTTGATAATGGCCATTCTAACATGTATAAGGTGATAATTCATTGTGGTTTTGATTTGTATTTCCCTGATAAATGACACTGAGCATCTTTTTTGTGTACCTGTTGACCATCTGTATGTCTTCTTTGGGAAAATGTCTATTCAGATCCTCTATCCATTTTTTAAAAGGATTTATTTATTTTAGAGAGAGAGTGCATGAGTAGGAGGGGCAGAGGGAGAGGGAGAGAGAATCTCAAGCCGCAGCCATGTTGAGCACATAGCCTGAGGCGGGACTTGACCCTACGACCCTGAGATCATGCCTGAGATGAAACCAAGGGTCAGTTGCCCAGCCAACCATGCCACCCAGGCATCCCGATCCTCTGTCCATTTTTAAATCAAAATATTTTTTTCTATTGCGTTGTATGAATTCTTGACATTAACACCTCATCAGACACTCTTTGTAAATATCATCTTCCATTCAGTAGGTTGCCTTTTCATTTTGTTGTTTCCTTCATAGCACAGACTTTTATTTTGATGTAGTCCTACTTGTTTGTTTTTGCTTTTGATGCCTTTGATTTTGGTGTCAAGTTAAAAAAACCACTACCAAAACCACTGTCACAGAGCTTATAACCTTTTTTTTTTTTTTTCTTCTAGGAGTTTTACAGTTTCAGGTCTTCTTAATCCACTTTTAGTTAATTTTTGTGTATGGTGTAAGATAATGGTTCAGTTTCATTGGTTTGCTTGCGGCTGTCTGGTTTTCCCAACACCATTTTTTGAAGAAACTGTCCTTTCTTCATTGTATATTCTTGGCTCCTTTGTTAATTAATACACTATATATATCTAAGTTTGTTTCTGGGCTCTCTATTCTGTTCTGTTGATCTATACATTTGTTTTTAATGCCAAAACCATAGAGTTTTGATTACTGTAGCTTTGTAATATAGTTTGAAATCAGAAAACATGGTGCCTCCAGCTTTGTTCTTCTTTCTCAAGATTGATTTGGCTATTCAGGGTCTTTCATGGTTTCATACAAATATTAGGATTGTTAAACTATGTCTCTGGGAAAAATGCCATTGGGATTTTGATAGGGATTACACTGAATCTGTAGATTGCTTTGGGTAGTAGGAACATTTTAACAATATGAATTCCTTCTGATTATGATCACAAAATATCTTTATTTTTCTCAGTTTCTCTCATTAATGGCTTAAAGTTGTCAGTGTACAGATATTTTACCTACCTGGTTAAATTTATTCCTAGGTTTTATTTATTCATAAGTATATTGTATTTGATGCAATTGTAAATGGGATTATTTTCTTCATTTTTCAGATAGTTCATTATTAGTGTATAGAAATCCAACAGACTTCTACATATTTTCGTATCCTGCAACCTCACTAAATTCATTTATTCTAACAGTTGTTGGTGTATTTTTTTTATATATAATATCCTGTCATCTGCAAATAGTGAGAGTTTTACCTCCTATCTGCTTTGGATGCCTTTTATTTCTTGCCTAACTGAATGCAAGTGGTGAGAATGTGGTGAGAATGGGCATTCTTATTTTGTTTGTGGTCTTAAAGAAAAAGCTTTAAACTTTTCACTGTTGAGTAAGATGTTAGCTCTGGGCCTGTCCTAAATGACCTTTATTATGGTACAGTATATTCCTTCTATATTCACTTTGTTCAGAGTTTTTATCATAAATGGATGTTGAATTTGGTCAAAAGCTGTTTCTGCATTTATTGAAGTGATCATATTTTTATTCATTTTGTTAGTGTAGTTTATCATGTTTATTTGCAGATATTGAACGCTCTATACACCGACTTGATCATGGTGTATGTTCCTTCAATGTTTTGTTGAATTAAATTTGCTTATATTTTGGTGAGGATTTTAGCGTTTATGTTCATCAGAGATATTGTCCTGTAGTTTTCTCTTCCTGTGGTGTCAGTGTTTGGCTTTGGTATCAGGGTAATGGTGGCTTGGTAAAATGAGTGGAAAGCATTCCCTCCTCTTGTACTTTTGGGAAATGTTTGAAAAGGATTGGAGTTCTTTAAACGTTTGGTTGAACTCACCAGTGAAGCTGTCTGGTCTTGGGCTTTTGTTTGTTTGAATCAGTAATCAAAGACCTTCCATCTCTATCAGTAATCAGTATATTTAGGTTTTTTATTTCTTCATAATTGAAAATGAGAATGTTGCATGTCTCTAGGAATTGAGCCATTTCTCATATATTGTCCAATTTGTTGGAGTAGAATTTTTCATAGTTGTCTCTTATAATCTTTTGTTTCTAGGTTATCAGTTGTAGTGTGCCTTCTTTCACTTCTGATTTTGACTCCCTTCTTTTATTTTCTTTCCTGAGTCGGTCTAGTTAAAGGGTTGTCAATTTTGTTTGTCTTTCAAAGAACCAGCTCTTAATTTCGTTGATCTTTTCTATTGTCTTTTTAATTAATTTCATTTATTTCTGCTCTGATCTTTGTTACTGTTCTTCTACTAACTTCGAGCTTTAGCTGTTCCTTTTTGTTGAGTTTCTTGAGGTATTTGAGATTTTATTTTTGAGATTTTATTTTTGGAGGTAGGTATTTTTTGCTATGAACTTCCTCCTAGAAATGTTTTGCTGCAACCCCTAAGTTTTAGTATGTTGCCTTTCTGTTTTTATTTGTCCTGGGGTATTTTTAAAAATACTTCTTAAATTCATTGATGAATTGGTTGTTCAGCAGCGTGTTTAATCTTCACATATTTGTGATTTCCACCCCCCCCCCCTTTTTTTTTCTTTTGATTTCTAGTTTTATACCACTGGGTCAGTAAAAGATGCTTGCTATGGTTTCAATATTCTTAATTTTAAGACCTGTTTTGTGGCCTAACATATGATCTATCCTGGAAAATTATCTGTGTGCACTTGAGAAAAATGTGATTAAGTTTTTAAGTCCTTGAGCATAAAATAATAGCTATGCTAAAGTTCTTAGATGCTAATTCTGTATCTATCATTTCCAGGTGTCTTTCCAATGACTAATTTTTTTTTTTTCCTTCCTGGTTATGATTTTTTTTCTTCCTGGTTTCCTTCTTGTCCACCTGTATATGAATTTTTAAAAGACTTTTTAGCTTTAAAGTAGGCTCCATGCCCAATGTGGAGCTTGAACTCACAACCCTGAGGTCAAGAGTTGGATGCTCTATTGACTGAGCCAGCCAGGCACCCCACTGGTAAACTAATTTTTAATTGGATATTGGGCATTATATATTTTGAGTGCTGGAATGATTGTATTTCTTTCAGGAGTGTTGGACTTTGCTCTAGCAGTCTGTTAGGTTATTTGCAGATCAACTTAATCCTTTCAAGGTTTATTTTTTAACATTTGCTGTGGTGGTTTTAGAGTGGCCCTTATTTTAGGCTTAATTTCACACTATTTCTAAGGTATGTTGAATGAAATGCTCCTTTTGGGATGGTTGGAGCTCATGTAGTTCCCTACTCTTTGTGAGCTCTGGGAATGGTTAAGCTTAAAGTTCTCCAGTTATTTCTTGCCTGGCATCAAGCACTTCCACTCTATGCATGCATGCTTTTGTATTGAGCAAAGGTCCCATGTCTGCAGGGATGCAGATTTCTGGAGCTCTGTCTTTGTGCCACTCCCTTCACCCTGGTAGTGTGGACTACGAATCCCAGCTACCTCAGCCTTTCTGAACTCTAACCTTTGTGCTCTACTTAGAATTCCCTTTCCTTCACTGTAGTTTATAAAGGATTTCCAGGAGGAAAGCCAAGATGATAACAGGGCTGGTCTTACTTGTTTTCTTTCTGTCAGGGATCACGATTCTACACTGTCAGCTACTATCAGAAAACGTTACAGTTTTCCAGTTATTTACACGGAGAAGGTAAATCTGGTCCCATTCACTCCATAGCCAGTCTCACCTTTATTCTTTTGACATATTTTCATCCTGGATAGAATTTTAGGTTGGTAGTTTGTTTGTTTTTTCTCCCCAGCACTTCAAAGATACCATTCCACTGCCTTATGCATTTAATGGTTTCTCTAAAGGAGTCAGCTGTAAATTTAATTACTGATTTTTTTTTTTTAAGGTAATTGTTTTCCTTTTTGCCACTAGCTGCTTTCACTGGTTTTCATTTGTTTTTCGGCATTTTACTATATGTCTAGGCATATACTTCTTTCTGCTTCTATTTCTTGGGGATCATTGAACATCTTCAATTTACAGCTTGATGCATTTCATCAGTTTGGATAAGTGCTCTATGTTTTCTCTTTAAAAATTGCTTCTTTACCATTCTCTATCTCTGTTTCTATGGGATTCTAAATATACACTAAATATACTCTACCTTCTCAGTGAAATTTGTATATCTCTTACCCTATCTATTGTCCATTCTTTTTTTCTTACCCCACTTTGTCCTCATGATCCATTTTCAGGTTCACTATTTTTCTCTTCAGCTATTTGTAATCTGCAAATAAACCCCATCCTGAGCTCTTAATTTAGGTTATATATTTTTTCTCTTCTTGAATGTTCATCAGTCCATTTTCATAGTCACCAAATGTCTTCCAAAATTCACCATCTCTTTGTCTTATCTCATTTTTTTTTTTTTTAAGATTTTACTTATTTATTTGACAGAGAGAGACACAGTGAGAGAAGGAACACAAGCAGGGGGAGTGGGAGACGGAGAAGCAGGCTTCCCGTGGAGCAGGGAGCCCGATGCGGGGCTCGATCCCAGGACCCTGGGATCATGACCTGAGCCGAAGGCAGACGCTTAACGACTGAGCCACCCAGGCACCCCTGTCTTATCTCATTTTAATGCATATTCGTTTTGAAGCTGAACTTCAGGCCTATACATTTCTAACCCATCATTACTCTGAAGCTGTAGTTGTTTCTCTTCCCATTCCAAGGTGAGGTGGTTTACCTGCTGGACCACACTGTTCAGTAGTGTGGTCTACACTCTAATACCTGTCCTTCTAACTGTGAAAGGCTAACAAAAATGTCACACTGCTTCTCAGCTTCTTTCCTTTCTGGAACTGATAAATGCTGCTAGAGGAAGAGTGGACCTAAACACTGGACTCATTCTCCTGGGCTTTTGTCTTCATCTGAAACCTGGTCCAGTCATTATTCACTATCTTGTTAGCTTGTCTCTGCCTTTAGGAAATTCTTTTTAATATTTTATCCAACTTTTCTATATGACCCTTTGAGGATAATTGATCTGAATTACCTAGTTTGCTCTAACAAGAAATTTATAGTGGAACTAATCTGCTCTGTTTGGTCCTTCTCTCCAGCTTCCTTGGGCTTTTGAGTGCTGACGTGGACAAATCAGTTGGCTTCGTGTATGCAATCAGTAGACATATTGGTTTAGGATAGAGTAAGTATGGAGTGTTTGCAAGTGTATTTAGTTCAGGAATACGAAACCAAAGCTAGATAAGAAGGAAAGTGAAGAGCACAGAAAGCTGGTGAATTGGGAGAAATAAAGTGATGAACAGTCTGAAGAAAATCTTTTAGATTTCAGGAGTTGAGTAGAAATCATTGAATAAAGTGTTAGGAAGGGAAGTTGCACCCAGATGTGTGAGTTAGTGCTTTGGAGGCGGAGAAGTTAAAATGCAAACGATGATCATGGAAGTGGGTGGCTAGAGGGGAATAGAGGAATTGATCACTGAAGATGAAGATGGAAAGATCCAAAGTCTAGGCTGCCAAATGGGTTTTCCATATAGCTGCTGGAGCCACTCAGGGTAATGTCAGGGGAAGTTAATAGATGGCAGCCACCAGGAGGGAAGTGGGCATATTTATCTTCCAGATCATGGATCAGAGTTTTGCAAAGCCTTTATGAATTTCTTTATTCCCTTAAATGGTCTAATTCTACCATCTGATGTGGTTCATGTTCCCCTGCCAGATGACTTACGCATATTTAGTCCACGTTTTAAAAAGTAATACATACACTCATGGTGCAAGACCCTGAGTGACTCAACTCCCATTTCTGATATTCTCCTTAGTTGGCCTCTTTATAGGGTTTGTCATAGGATGCAGATCTGACCAATGCAATGTGAGCAGAAATTTGCTAAGAGTAAGTGGAAAAGCTCTTGCTTTCTTGACACAGGTAACCTCATCTTTTTCTTCAATCTTCCCTTGTGTGTGGGAATGATGGTTGGAACTGCAACAGCCATCTTGTGACCATGAAGAAATGCCTTAAGATCTTAGAGAAATCAGCCCTTTTGTAGTTAATTCATCAAAAAGGAAGCAGCACTTACTCTAGACTTCTTGATATGTGAAGGGGGCTGGGGGTGGGGAGTGGAAATCTATCTGCTTTAGTCACTTTAGCAGACTATAATCTCAAAAAAAAAATTCTTAAAATACATAGTAAACAGCAAAAGCAAACTCAAATATATGAGGTCATATGAATGAGTTGTCACCTTCTGATGGTCAAAATTGTGCCCCTCAGTCCACACCACACTGTTGAACTCCCTGACTTCCCCCAAATCAAGCAAGAGTACAAACAGATTTCAGGTCAACAATGCCCAGAATTAAAACCATAGGAACTGATCACTTTCTCCTTAGTCTATTCCATGGATGGTAGCCGGTATTGGGAGGATTATGTGTAATAGAATCTATGGTGCTCACAATCAAATTAATTCCTAACACTAGTATTTAACACCAGCAGATTCACAAGTGTTTATTGTGAAAAATCCCATTTAAAGTAATAAATTTAACTCTAAAGGGATGTCAAAAGGGAATCAATCTTCTCATTCTTCAGTGATTTTTGTGGGTACCCCCAGACCAGGCAATCCTGGAGGTGTTTGAGTTTATCTTGAAAAGGCTGATGTGTAATTATAAAATTGGGGAGTAAGAAGCTAGGGAAGGGGTCTCAAACTCTCATCTGAATAACTGAGATGGGGACATATTTTTAAAATGTATAAACAATGGAGAAAAATGAGAAATTACACATATTTCTGATTGCTAAAGGAAATGTGAGAAATCAATCTTGTTAGATTTTCCTGAATCAGTCATATTTAGAACCACTAAATTTGTCTTTTGGTGCCTAATTCCATCACACAGTCAATTTACTTTAACCCTAAGTTTTTTCCTTCTGAGTTTACTTAAATTTCAGCCCAAATTCCAGACACATTGGCATGTAGTCTTATAATAGATGTCTTGGAATAATTTTTCTCTTAAACGTTTTAAGCCATCACTGAATTTTGTTGTTTATTTCTTTCTGGAAATACTTTGTCACTCTTTGCAGAATTATGCCCAGGAAAAGTGTTTAAATAAAAGAGATTTGGTCCTAAGAAATAATTTGGAATCCTCACCGTGCCTTCTAAAAAGATAACAGCATTTGAGTTTGAATACAGTTTTATTTAGCTATGGATCATCACAAAAGATACAGGCATGTAACCCCTACTCAAAAACTCAGTCCTTCACAAAGTAATAACACAGCTAACTTTAGTAAGTACATTCCAACCTATTAGAACAAATATTCAGACATTAGTACTAACAAAATTGTGGCATAAGTTTTTGCACTGGCAGAGAGCCTCTCATTCTAAAGTCCTGTGTCATCAAGATTTGAAAGAGCTTCCTTAATTTTTTCCAAGTATATACTTTGACCAACTGTCAAATTAGAGAAACTTACTTTTTTCAAAGAAGGAAGATAACTCATTCAGAACATGGCCTAGATAATGTTCCCTTACTTTTGTGCTACTTTTCAATGAAATGTCACCATATGCGCCAATTCTCTGATGGAATATTCTTTCCTCTCTGCCCGAGATGATGTCCGCACCATCCACTGGTGTGGGGGGAGCAAGACTAGAGTGCGTTTGTGTCTCTAAGGAGGCAGCCGACCTCACACTTCTGGAATCCATTAGGGCTGGTGTGGGGGCTCATCTTGGAGCCAGTGGCCAGAGCTGGGCAGGTGGAGGAAAGGAGTAAAGACCTCCTCTAAACAGAATGACAGTAAGACGGAAATGTCTGCCTCACTTTTCTTCAACAATGGAGATGGATTATCTTTGAAGATGCTGTGGTGGTAGCTTCCAGGCATTTGTGGAATTTTTTTCATAACGATATTATTGCTATATCTAGTCTCCCACTGGTGGGGCCTGTGTAGCAACTTCATTTCATGCTAGGGTTCCAGGTGCTAACCTGGGCCCTCGGTTGTCAGCTGCAGTTGCATTGAAGGCCAAGTGTTGAAGCCTGGGTTGTGATGGGTTTGGACAAGTCCCTGTGGCTGCTTCCCTGGACGTGAAGGGCATCCCCTGATGGTCTTAATGCCTTACCTGGGATTTCCCTCACAGCGGACCCTTGTAAAGGATTTTGGTGCCAGTTGTTTGCGAGATGACCCCAGAAAGCATGGTGAGAATTTGGAAGTAACCCCAGGGAAGGAGAAAAGCCAGTAAAGGGTGTGTTAATGAGCAGGTTCCATCAATAGGAAGTGGGGCCTGCTGGGGCCCCTTTGGAAAAGTGTGTAGAAGAAGCCTACAGGTTGACCGGTGAGGGCTGCAAGCTGCAGTATGTGTCCCTCGCTGCTTGAGCATCACTCCTGAGGCATTGACTTTTAGTTTCCGGCTTGTGGCCGGAGAAAGCTGGAAGGATACAGGCAGCTCCTGACCTGAAAGAGCAGTGTCTGCAGTAACCCCGCTGTGGAGCAGGGGGCGTGGAAGGGTGGCCACCCTCCGTCAGCGGGAGGATCGTGACACGAAGGTAGTCTTCCAGCCCGTGGTTGGGAGTCTGTGGGTCTCTACAGGCATTTGGGTGGCACAGGCGTGGGGTTGTGGGAAGTCCTCATGCATCATGGGAAGTAAGCAATCTGCACAAAGAAGACTTAGCTCTGGAATGGAAGTAACACCAGGGATGGTGCACCTAAATTGTGTAGCCCTGGCTTTTGTCATTTAGGTAAGTTCGCATCCAATTGCCACAACTTTTTGGAGGCCCTCCTTCCTGTCGCAGCTGAAAATACAGCTCCTCATTGCTCAGACATGGGAGCCCCAGCCTAGGTTCATCTGCCCTTTTAAAGAAATACTTATAATTTGCCATGATTAGGTGTCCTTGCCTGGATGGAGCAGAGCTCTTTTAAGATAGCACCTGGAAAGACCGGCAAGAAAAAAAAATTTTTAAGAAAATGTTAGCTGTGGATTTTAGGATCTTCTCTGTTTTGATCATGTCAATGTGAAGAATGCTTTCCTGTGAGTTAAAGTGCTGCTCATACCCAAGTCTGACTGTATATTCATGTCCGTGCATGTGTACACAACTTCAAGGTCAAACCATGGTTAGCTTCTACATGTATATCCATATGCTCAGAGATTAGCTTTTAAAAGACAGAGGATTAATCTAGTTACCCAACTAACATGAACTCTTGGACAAGCTTTTTGTTCAGCATTGACTGAACCTTTCTCGCATGCACATGCACACACACACTCATACCTACAAAGCATTAGGTGAATCTGATGTCCAAATTCCTTTTGACTTTAAAATACTTCATATTTCTGGCCAAGCTGCCATTTCCACGGCCATCGTGGGCATGGCGCTGTTCGGTAATTAGCTCCAGGTCACAAGGGAAGGGAATTCATACGCTGTGGGTGCAATAAGCCGGCTGGGCTTGTCCTGCCATTTTCCCAGGTTTACAGAAAGGTGGTGTCCTAAGGGGACTGAGGGTGTGTGCAGGGACAGCTCGAGAGAGACCATTGTTAGGACCTCTTCCCAACTGGGTTCAGTGACATCACAAATCAGCAGCTTAAATTTGGGGGTGGTGGGAGTATTTACTGACACCATGGAAATGAGCACACACTACAGATCAGTACCACAATCCTGCCCCGCTTGCCCCCCCCCGTTGTTAACCATTTACCAGGATCCTACTGGGGTGGGCCCTTGACTGTTCCACAAAAAGCAGCAGGCCCCTTCTGTGGATGCTGCCCTGATCCCAGGAATGCAACCATTGTTGCTACAGTCCTTGTCGAGGGCCTTGCACCTCAGGTGTGACCCAGCTGGTGCCTTGATGGGACGGTGTACGGCAGGCAGTATGGGATCCCCAGCCTGCATGGCATCCTAGGTGAGGCAGACCCCAGAGCAGACACACACGTCTTGTCGGCAATGTGAGCAGCTTGGCAGCTGGGTTTACAGGGTGGAATTTCCACTTGGAGACTGGTAGTGTTTGCCAAGCCTCATTTGTCCGTATGTCTTGTATCGGCCCTCTTACTTCCAAAGATACATTAAATAGCCACCATACACGTGTATTAGGTAAACTGGGAACAGTGATAGTCCCAGGGGCCCTTTACATAGCCCATCTCAATGGGACAGGCTCCTAGTCCACTAAGCTGTAAGAGAGACTCCTCCAGGGCTGGAGGGCCAAAACTGGGTTGTGGAAGGTGAGCACCGAGGGATTCCCGCCATCAGCTCTTTGTTACCAGGGGTTGATTTAATTACCCTCTGGGTAAGTTGCCTTATTTTACCCATCAGCTTATGGCACAGGAAAATACCCTGGCCTTTGCCTTCTTGAAGAAAACAGGAAGAGAGAAAATCAACAGAGATCAGATTGCAAGTCCTGAGGCATAAGAATTCAGAGAAAACCGTCTTTGCAGAACTCCCTGTGCATCTGAGATGCTAAAGAGACCTGCATTTTATAACCAAGGCCTTGTCTTAAAGGGACTTAGGGTGCTCCTTCAAAATGGATGGGGGTTGAGTTCCTTATCCTAGCTGGATCCACATTTTAATTAGCTATGGCAATGAAACAAAGGAATAATATTAAGGCCTAGATAATTTAACAACGAGAAACCAACCCCTAACCACGGCCTTCCACTCTCCAACTGTGATCCACATTTCAATAAGGGCTTAAATATGGAGTAACTCATAAGCATGGTAAGAGCTTAAAATTAGACAACAAAAGAAAGCAAGACACTAGCTAATTTACCATCAGAAATTGCTCTTGCTCATTATCAAATGAACCACTGCTGTTCTGTAGCATTACTTTGCACCCCCCACCTTTCTGCTATAGTTTAATTGGTTTCTCAAGATGCAGCAGTCAGCCTATCACAACCTAAAAGTAAAATGGCAGTGGCAGTGGGGGTGGAAGGGGGGTGGGGGGGGCGGCGGGGATGGTAGAGGCAGGGAAGATGAGGAGCAAGACAGAAGTTTTTGGATCAACTACTTTTATTGCTTCCAGAAGGCTAGGACCGAAAACATCTGACTAATCAGGCTGGGTCTATGAGTCAAAAGGTCAAGTTAAAATATTTGGCTCAAATAATGTTGAGCGAGTTCATTTTTCCTATGGGCTATGGGTCTTCAAGATGATGATGCAGATGGACACAGATCCCAGAGGCCACAGAGTGAGGGGTGCTGGGGGCTGGCTGACACCCCATTTCCTCGGTGGGGGGTTGTGGAGACTGATCACTCCAGGCCCTGTACTAAATGACAGTCCCCTGTCACACCATCCTTTAATAGTAAGATCCAGAGAAGGGACACCATCTACTGGAAATGGTCTCTAAAGCGTGCAAGAATAGGACAGCCTTACCCAAAGGCTTTTAAGTGAAAACGACACTTTCTAAAGTACTTGGAAGAACAGTATGCTGAACAAGACAAAATTCCAGAAGCAAGGGCCTGGCGGCCACTTAGAAACACCTGGTTAGTAAATAGTGGGAGCAGATTTTGCTTTTGTTACTGTTCTAAGTCCCTACCTACGTAAGCACCGATTTGCTAGGAAAACCCTTTGCCATCATCACCCTAACTTTACAAAGTTGCTAGAGGGGAAAAAAAACCTAGTTTTTAGCTGATCTCAAAAGCTTTGGCGTTTGTTTCCCAAAGTCACGCCCCAAAGGACATCTACAGCTCCTTTTCCGTGTGGAAAGGACCTTTCCCGGTGGCTGCTGAAATGGGAAAGCTCTGAGCTAAGCTCTTGCCTCTTTCAGCCAGTCGTTCCTAATTAGAAGATTGCCACAGGTTGAAGATAGGCAGCTCTCTTCTAAGTCTTTAGTGAGCAGCTATTAAAATTTGTATTTACAGTTGCTTGCCCCCTAAATTAGGTCACGTTTAAAAAAACTGCAAAAAAAAAAAAAATGCCACCAGTATAAATATTTCCACTGAAAACTAAAATCTGGTTATATACAGAAGGGAAAAGATTTTTTTTTTTCTTTCATGTTTGCTTGGAAACTCCTAAACCTGTCTACTTGGACAATGCATGTGCAGTATAAAGTATTTTAGGAAAGGAAAAATTTATTCCGATACTCCCTAGAATAAAAAACTTTCTAGAAGAGGCTGAGGCAACTTCGAGAAGCAAAACTCAAGAATGAAGAATACTGTAGTACAAAATTATGGCCAAAAATACTGTATTTTTAACCAGCAAGATCATTGGGGCATTATTATACAACATTAGGTGTTTTTTGCAAAACTAGTTCCCAACCCCAAACAATAGACAATACATGCATTTGAATGACATTTTAAGAACAGTAAATATGATTCTCTTAAATACTGCAAGTTAAAAATGTTTTCTGACAAAACTCCCTAAATACATAAGTCTAGTAGGGGTTTTCAACATGATGACAGGTGAGGAATCCAGCAAGAAGTTGTATTTAGAGTTCTTTGAGGAAAAGAAATCTACCAAAAACACGTGTTTCAGTCCAAGTAACCTGAACGTTATACGGCAGTTTGCCATCTCTCTTCCTAAACTCGAAAATATTCTAGGAAGAATATTTTCCTCCCTGGTGTTTTTTCGATCTATCTACCAAAGCTTATACGAAAGTCAGAACTGCTTTATCCAAGTAAGATCCAATTTGGCCCAAATCCAATGTTTTCATAACATGTAAATGTCATTTACTATTGGGTTGGAATCATACAGGGAAATGGAAGATACATGATCAATAGGGAGGTAAGAAAGAAATTAATATTTGAGCACCTACTATGTGCTAGGTGTGTATGCATACTTTGAACAGATGATTCTAGAGCCAAGAGTATTATTGATGTGATGAGCACTGGGTGTTAACATGCAACTGATAAATCACTGAACACTACAGCTGAAACTAATGATGTACTATACGTTGGCTAACTGAATTTAAATAATAAAAAAAAAATCCCATGAAACATTTGGGATGTACATATATATATATATATATATATATATATATATATATATATATATATA